>NC_045960.1:48386638-48686638 GCF_010909765.2 Amblyraja radiata | reverse complement strand
CGGATGTGCCAGAGAAGTGTCTTTGTCTGATAACTCTTGGATGGCAAGAAGAATTTCATAAGGGATGATCAAGAGGAGTTTTTACGCATTTCCATTAAAAAAATTCCAGACTGAAAGATAATCCCGATGGGGTGAAGGAGAATCAATCAACAAAATCATGAGAAATGGATCCATAGAAAATGGGGTTAAAAGTCTTCATTTGCAACAGCACACGCCCGTTGTAATTCCAGCAGATGCATGTCACAAGGATCAGTGATTAGGCTGACGTCTACAAAGCTGGATCATGGCATAAACTCCTTTAGCCCCATATCTCAGGTAGGCCAAAACAAATACAACAATTACTTCTCCATAGCCCAGAGTAGGGGAATCGCGGACCAGAGGACATAAGTTTAAGGTAAAGGGAAAAAGATTTAATAGGAATCTGAGGGGTAAGGGTGGTGGGTGTGTGGAACAAGCTGCCAGAGGAGGTAGGGACTATCACAACTTTCAAGAAACAATTAGATAGGTACATGGATTGGACAGGTTTAGAGGGATATGGGCCAAACACAAGCAGGTGGGACTAGTAAAGCTGGGAAACGTTGGTCGTTGTGGGCAGCTTGGGCCGAAGGGCCTGATTCCACACTGTACGAGCCAATTTTCTTGACACAGAAGAGGAAATCAAATCAGTGCATCAGAATTAAAAATGGTCAAGTTAGTAACTGAATTCCACAGTCCAGCCATGATCCAAAACAGTGTTTATCCAGGCTTATCCATGGACATAGCTGATAAATATGATGACAGTCTCTCTGACTTTATTGTTCTTTTGAGCAGTTGGTGTCAGGCTCTCCCTATCCTCCAGCTATAGAAGATATTCCTCAACTCCCCTCAAATAATGCTACCAACTACATTCAGTCTATGTCTTAGTTTTATACTTTTCTTGCAAGAGTAAGACAGATATTGACAGACATAAATAAGAAAGGTTTGATTAGACATGGCCTAGGTGCAGGCAATTGGCTTGGTTGGTTCAACAATCTAAATCTGCTGCACGTATTTCACCAGAGATGCATTATTTTTCTAAACTCCATCAAATGCATGCAATCAGTAGCCTCTTCACATACAAATAAAATAAAATCTACATTATCCAACCTTTCGTCATGGCTAAAATTCTTTAGTTTTTGCAATATTCAAGCAAATCTATGCTTTAGAATCGTCCTTCCGATGATGCAATACCATTGTGGTCATGTTGATACCATAGAAAGTAAATACATTGATGCAGTTTCTTGATTTTTGCATTAGCATGAAGGGACCAAGTTATGTTGATGGTTGAAGATGTTATCAAATAGGTTGATGAGGGTGGAGCTGTAGACATTGTACATATGGATTTCAGCAAGGCATTTGACAAGGTTCTGCATGGTAGGCTACTCTGGAGGGTTAGATCACATGGGATTCAAGGAGAGCAAGCCGAATGGATAGCAAATTGGCTTCATGGAAGGAAGCAGAGGGCGATGGTTGAAGGTTGTTTTTTTTGGATTGGAGGTCTATGACTAGTGGTGTGCTTCAGGGTTTGGTGCTGGGACCACTGTTGTTCTATATCAATGATTTGGATGAGAACCACAAGGCATGACTAGTAAGTTTGAAGATTACAGCAAAGTGAGTGGTATTATTGAAAGCGTAGATGGTGTTCAAGATTTGCAGCAGGATCTGGATTGATTGGGCAGGTGGGTTGAAATTGATTAATAGAGTTCAACACAGATAAGAGCAAAGAATTGCATTTTGGGACGTCTCATCAGTGCAGAGCCTACACGACAAATGGCAGTGCTCTTGGGAGTGTTGTAGAATGGAGGGATCGAGGAGTGCAGTTCCTAGAATCTGGCGTCACAGGTAGATTAGGGTAGTCAAGAAGGCTTTTGGCACTTTGTCCTTCATCAGTCAGATTGGGAGTATGTTGGGGGATAATGTTACAGTTGTACAAGATATTGGTCAGGTCGCATTTGGAGTATTTTTTTCTGTTTTGGTAACCCTGTTGTAGAAAAGATGTTAAGTTGCAAAGGGTGCAGAGAATATTTACAAAGATGATGCCATGACTTATGGGATGAGCTAAAAGGAGAGGTTGAGAAGGCTAGGACTTTTCTCCTTGGTGCGCAGGTTGAGGAGTGACCTTATAGAGGTATATAAGATCACAAGGGGAATAGATAGGGTAAATGCAGAGTCTTTTACCCAGAGTAGGGGATCATGAACCAGAGGACATAGGCTTAAGAGGAGGGGGAAGATTTAAGAGGAACCTGAGGAAGAACTGCTTTTACACAAAGGGTGTACATGTGAATGAGCTGCCAGAGGTAGTTGAGGCCTCTTTTTTTGGACAGGTTTGGAGGTGGGTCTAGTGTAGATGGATATGCTGGTCAGTGTGGGCCAGCTGAGCCGAATGGCCTGTATCCACACTGTATGACTCTGCTAACTGGAGATTCTTAAATCTTGAGCAGAAAGCAAACTGCTGGATTAATTCAGCAGATCAGGGAGCATTTGTGGAGGGAATGAAAAGTAGATGTTTCTACTCAGGATATTTCTTTAGACTAAATGTAGTGGGCGGGGGAGGGAGGAATATGGAAGAAGGGGTTGGGCAGTAGGGGAAAGAGAAGGATAAAAGGGAAATATGGGACGTGGGTGAGAGATAAGCATATGGAGGAGGCAAAAGGAGTAGGGAGAATGGGGCGGTGGGAGAAACGTGGGTGGACCAGTGTGGGAGGTATGTTACTTAAATTGGAGAATTCAATGTTCATGCCATTGGGTTGTAAGCTGCCCAAGTTAAATACAAAGTGCTCTTTTTCCAGTTTGCATGCAGCCTCACTCTAGCAATGGAGGTGGTCAAGGACAGAAAAATCGGAATGGGAATAGTAAGGTGAATTAAAATGGCAGGCCATGGTGGACAGAGACCATGTGTTAGGTTAAAAGGTCGCTTTTCCCAAGAGGTCATTCTGTAGCCCCTTCAACTACAGAAGGTGCAACACCTATCACTATACTTCCTTTCTCACTTCCATCCAAGGACCCTGGCAGTCCGTGCAGGTGAGAAAGATTCATATGCACCTCGATGGTAGACACAAAATGCTGGAGTATCTCAGTGGGACAGGCAGCATCTCTGGAGCGAAGGAATGGGTGACGTTTCGGGTCAAGACCTTTCTTCAGATTGACTTCATATGCACCTCTTCCAGCCTCATCTTTTGTGTTTGGTGGTCCCGATGTTGCCTCCTTTACACTGGTGAGATCAGGCATTGACCAGACATAAATTGTGACCATTTCTTAGATGTAATAATGCATCATGTTACCAATAAATCAGTCTGCATAAGAAACTTAAAAAAAACATTAAATGCCAGAAGAACTCAGCAGGTCAGGCAGCATCAGTGGAGAGAGAAACAGAATTAGATTCAAGATTCAATTTAATTGTCACATGTACCAATTAAGGTACAGCAAAATTTGAGTTACCATACAGCCATACTAAGTAAAAAAGCAAAAATACACACAACACATAAAATAAAGTTTAACATAAACATCCATCACAGTGGAATCAACATTCCTCACTGTGATGGAAGGCAATAAAGTTCAGTCATCTTCCTCCTTTGTTCACCCGTGGTCGGGGCGTTGAACTCTCCGCAGTGCCGTTGCCGATGGTCCGCTGTTCAAGCCCTGCCATCGGGATGATCGAAACTCCTGCGTCGGGACGGATCGGAACATTCCGCGCATGGAGCTCCCGAGTCGGCCGCCCCTAACCAGAGACTGCGGCTTCACGGTGTTAAAGTACACAGTTAAAGTACACGGTGTTAAAGTACACAAGTGTTTGGAGCCTCTGGCGATCCTTGGCAAAAGATCCCATGCTCCATGATGGTAAGTCCGCGCTGCACCCGCGGCTTGAAGCTCCGGGCCGATCTCCAGGAAAGGCCGCACCACTCCACATTGTAGGCCGCAGGAAGGGGACAGAGATGTGACACGGAGAAAAATCGCATCTCCGTCGAGGTAAGTGAATGGGAAAAGTTTCCCCTGATCCCCTCCTCCACATAAAACAACCCAAAAGACATTAAAACAAACATTCAAGACTTAAAATAATAAAAACAGACAAAGGGGAAGACAGACTGCTAGCGAGGCGGCCATTACGGGCGCCACCCGGTGGAGACCTGAGATGGTCACATAAGGCCTCTCTGTAGGTCAATCAAACCTAATTAATGTTTCAGTTCCAAATTTCTTAGTCATGTTGATGAACTAGAGCCCCCTTCAGTGGCTGCTTAACACAGGATTGATATACACGCCTGCAGAGCAACGTACATGGAGTGAATGACAAACTCCTTGGAACCCACATCAGCAACAACCTCAAATGGAGGACAAACGCAGACCACATCTATGGAAAAGCCCAGCAAAGACTTTTCCATCTCCGACAGCTAAGGAAGTTCAGAGTAAGGTCTCATCTCATGCTCCGCTTCTATACAGCCATCATCGAAAGCATCCTCACTTCATCCATCACAGTCTGGTTCGGCAGTCTCGACTCACTCTCCCGGAAGAAATTACAGCGCATCATAAACAGAGCATCCAAAATTATTGGCTTACCCCTACCATCCCTTGAATCACTTTACCACAAACGGACACTTCACAAAGCCCGCAAGATCATCTCTGACCCCACTCACCCTGCACACTATGCCTTTCAGCACTATGCCTTTCAGCTCCCTCTGGGAGGCGTTACAAGTCAATTGCCTCCAAAACAAACCGCTTCAAAAACAGTTTCATTCCCACTGCAATTAACTTTTTAAACTCTGTACGGTGAGGAATATGAATAAGCATGGCCCTTATGTATTATGAAATGTGTCTATCTGTATGTATATCTATGTTATAAGTTTAATGTTTGATGAAATGTTGGAACCTGTACTGTACTGATAACAAATCAGCTGTACTGATAACAAATTCCACCAGCCTGGCTGTGTGGTCATTAAAATACAATACAATACAATACAACTCTTCTATACCACAGAGCAGGAAGCCAGAATCATTCACAATGCCATTTTCTTGCGCTGTCTAATGCTCTCTGGCAAAAGGAAAATAAATGGGGTCAGCTCTCTTTAAAAATATTTCTCCCATTATAGGAAGAATCCTTAAGATACTAAAACGTGGCAGCTGTGAGTTTGTGTGCGAGCCACAATGGTGTCTGAGAAGATTAAGCATGACCACAGTGTGTACCTGCTACATCATTCCTGTAGACACACACTAATGCTCTCATCAAATTGAATTAAGTTTCAACCAAAAAGGCACCCAAAAAATTTGCCGCATGGATCCAAATTTTGCAACATTTGTTTAACTTGAGCCTACCAATAAAGTTATTGCCATTATTATTTTTATCAAGAATGCACATCATTAAAATTATTAGCTATACAACATCTGGCTTTTATCGAAGTTGTTGCAAATTCTATTCATAATACGATTCTCTTAAACTTCAGCCAGTTATTCCCAGCCCTGCAGTACAGGAACAGGCTCTTTGACCCACAATATATGTGCTGAACATGATACCAAGTTAAGCAAATCTCCTCTGCCTGCAAGTCATACAGTCATAGAGTGATAGTGTGGAAACAGGCCCTTCGGCCCAACTTGCCCACACTGGCCAACATGTCCCAGCTACATTAGTCCCACCTGCCTGAGTTTGGTCCATATCCCTCCAAACCTGTCCTATCCATGTACCTGTCTAATTGTTTCTTAAACGTTGGGATAGTCCCAGCCTCAACTACCTCCTCAGGCAGATAGACACAAAAAGCTGGAGTAACTCAGCGGGGTAGGCAGCATGTCTGGAATGAAGGAATGGGTGACGTTTCGGGTCGAGACCCTTCTTCAGACTAAATCTTTGGTTTAAACCAGCATCTGCAGTTCCCTCTTACATACAGTGCTCTCCATAATGTTTGGGACAAAGACCCATCGTTTATTTATTTGCCTCTGTACTAAACAATTTGAGATTTGTAATGGAAAAAATCACATGTGGTTAAAGTGCACATTGTCAGATTTTATTAAAGGGTATTTTTATAAATTTCGGTTTCACCATGTAGAAATTGCAGCCGTGTTTATACATAGTCCCCCCCATTTCAGGGCACTACAATGTTTGTGACACATGGCTTCACGGGTGTTTGTAATTGCTCAGGTGTGTTTAAATGCCTCCGTCATGCTCTCAGCACCATCTAAAAGCCTCATAAAGGCCACACGTGTGCCTGCCTCCAACACAACCTCCAGGCACCAATCACGCTCTGAAAAAAAAACTTGTCCCGCACAACCTGTCCCTCTCACCTCAAAGCTAGGCCCTCTAGCATTGGTCATGTTTACCCTGGGAGAAAGAATCTCACTGTCTATCATATAAATGCCTATCATTGCTTTATACACTTCCATCTGGTCTCCCCCCCAGTCTGCGATGTTCCAGAGAAGACAATCTAAATTTGTGCAACAATGCTGTCATGTGGTAAAAGGCAGAACTGTGAAAACGTCTTGGCCTGGAGACAGAACTGAGAAAGGTGGTCTTAGGTATGTGTTTAATTACGGGGGTGGTGGTGAATTCAAACAACACTTACATTACATCAGAATTCTAATGTGCAGTGATCAAATTGAGTGGAGCAGTAAATAAAGTGGCAAGAAAACATATGAGCTAACCTGATGAGAAAGAATATCATGTTTAAACAATAGAGATATGCAGATGTGAGTACATTTTTAAACGTTAAACTATTATGTTGTTAATCTCAACATTCACTGCAGTACCACTAAAGCATTTACCAACAGCATATAATTATATCATATACAGTTTTAAAATCCAGAGGTTTACGACATATGACTGCTTTAAATACTGAATGGGTTCTCCTCATTTTAATCTCTCATCTTTTCAAATCATAAGTACTACAACTGCTGCTTGAATTACTCTCGACAATTCGACTTACAAATAAAAACATTGAATGTTTCATGATTGGGGATAGTATTAGTAGAAAAGTATGAAAAGAGAGTGCGTGAATATCAACTGACCAGGTAGCTGCACTACGGTCATTTAGATCTGCAGACTTTTACAACACATTTAAGATTCACACAGCCCCGTTGGTTGAATACTTCTTGCCCCTTGATGTATTGTCAAGTTTACAATCTGTCAATGGACACAGGAGAAAAAAGGAACATTGTTCACATAAGAAACAGAGCACCTTGCAAGACCATAAAACTGGTAGTGAACTAGTTTCCAAAGCAATTAATAGTTAAGCAGCATGTTAAAAAGTAAATAGGCTACAGCTCACCGTGATTTATCAATCATTCAAGCTGTATATTAATTATAAATCAATTACCTGGTTATTTCACTGATGACCTTATTAGATTCACTTGATGTCCAATGTTTTTCCTACCTATTACTAGAGGTGATTTTTAATGGCTAATATAACATTAACTGTTCAAGTATACTACTTTAAAATATCCTATTAATTCTAAAACGTTATGTATTTCTTTCATTACAAATGCTATCAGAAATAATACACTTAGGTGACAAAACCCTAACAAATTTAATTGCATTTTTTGAAGTTTTCACAAATTTTATTGAGGTTTTAGAAGAGGTGACAAAGAAGATTAACAAGGGCAGGGTGGTAGCTGTTGTTGATGTTGACTATAGCAAAGGCTTTGACAAGGTCCTGCAAGGCAGGCTGGTCTTGAAAGTTAGATAACATGAGATCCTGAGTAACCTAGTCAATTGGATACAAAATCGGCTAAGTTAAAGGAAACAGGGCAATAGAGGGTGAGGGATGTTATTTAGATTGGGGGTCAAGTGGTGTGCAGCGATCTGTGCTGGGTCCACTGTTGTTTGTCATCTATATTGACTTGGATAACAATGCTGTTGACATGGCTAGATATGGCAAATGGAACTAGCTTTGATAGACATCTTGGTCGGCAGGGACGAGTCGAGCCAAATAACTTGTTTTCATGCTGTGTAACTGTGATTAATTTGGTATTTGGTATAATACATACTCATAAGAATAGTGCACTGTTGGTTGCATCACCTTTTAGATAAAAACTTGAAGCCAAGGCATTTATTTGCCTTCCCTGTTACATGCAAATAACCACTTCACACTATTTATGGAAAAACAGGGAAATTTGTACAAAGTTCTGGTGTATGTCATTCCTGCTGTGAACCTCAATAAAAAAACTAATTATAAGGTTGTTATCTTATTGTTGTGCCTAAACTGACTGCAATTTTACTTCTAAGCACTTCATTGGCCACGATGCATTTTGAAATACCTTGATGTTGTGCCTGGTTCTATACAATTCCTAGTCCATTTTTACTTTCAGAAATTGAATTATTTGGTGAGGTCCAGTTTCTAAAAACATTATTTGTTATGTTGGACAAATAATTCATTTATCTATATTACGAAAAGTCTGATCTTGACCACTTCCTGTTGTTCTGTATATTGATTTTAGAAAAAACGCTGCCACTTACGGCTGTGATTTTTGGCCATCTTACTCAGAGTCTCCCTCCGCTGCGCAGGTCAAGAGGATTTTTCCCATCGATGAAAAATAAAAGAGTTATTAGTGTTTAAAAAATATTGAGATTCTCTCTCCTGAAGACCACGCCCCTTCCGGAGGGACAATAAAACCCGGAAGTGTTGAGTGCCTCAGTCAGTCTCTGCAAGATGGGGGAGTGAGAGGGTCACGTCTCTCAGTCTGAACTGTGAATAACACTGAACACATGTCTACTAAACTGTGAGTGGGTTTTACTGTCCTGTTAGTGCCCTTAATGTGGTTTGAAAATATAGTTTGAAAATGTTAAAGCTGTGTTGCCTTTGGTTTGGAAATGCTAAAGCTGTGTTGCCTTTGGTTTGGAAATGCTAAAGCTGTGTTGCCTTTGGCTTGGAAATGCTAAAGCTGTGTTGCCTTTAGCTTGGAAATGCTAAAGCTGTGTTGCCTTTGGCTTGGAAATGCTAAAGCTGTGTTGCCTTTGGTTTGGAAATGCTAAAGCTGTGTTGACTTTGGTTTGGAAATGCTAAAGCTGTGTTGCCTTTGGTTTGGAAATGCTAAAGCTGTGTTGCCTAATTAAAGTTGCCTTGCCTAATTAAAGTTGCCGTGCCTAATTAAAGTTGCCTTGCCTAATTAAAGTTGCCTTGCCTAATTAAAGTTGCCTTGCCTAATTAAAGTTGCCTTGCCTAATTAAAGTTGCCTTGCCTAATTAAAGTTGCCTTGACTTCTATATAATTAAAAGTCTAATCTTGACCAATTCCTGTTTGCGCATTATATTGATTTTAGAAAAAACGCTACCACGTACGGCTGTGATTTTTGGCCATCTTACTCGGAGTCCCCCTCCGCTCATCAGGTGCCAAGGCACTGTAAAATCCAGAAGTGTGGGTGTGGCTCAGTCTCTGCAAGATGGAGGAGGGAGAGGTCAGAACTCGTTGTCTTTAGTGGCCTTGCACCCTGCTTGAAATGGTATGAAACTGCACTTGAATTTGGTGGCCTTGCACCCTGCTTGAAGTGGTAAGAAACTGCACTTGAATTTGGTGGCCTTGCAAGGAATTTCAAGGAATAGCCGTGAGTCAACTGCCAGCCCACCAGCCGTGAGTGAGTGAGCTGCCAGCACAACAGGCTTGAATGACTGAGCCGCCAGTCCATTCGGCACACAATGTCCACACTAGCCCTCTGGAAACCAGTCCCTTCAGCCCACAACACCCATACTAGCGCTCCAGAACCCCACCCCCACTGGCCACCAATATTGGAATTGGTGGAGAGGTGGAATAATGCGTTGGGGGACCAGCCCTCCCGTGTGATGCTGGGACCCAACGGGTTCCACTCAGTCTAGTTTTTTAATAAATGTTTCTCTTGATCCAGGACAATTATACAATGCAATGGGAGTTAATGCTAAGTAATAGATTTTAAAATATTTCAGAGTATTCAAAGCCTATAAACGTACGGTTTAAAATGGAAAGCAAAGATTAAAACATGTATGTCACTTCTTAAATTGAAATCCTTTGACTTTCTGTCTAACCTGCAGTTTAATCTGATTTATATTAAATCTTTGCTGATGAATTCTGCTTCTCTTTGAGATTGGAATATTTTTAGTAAATATAATTTCCCTTCATCTTTATTTTTCATAAATTTCTTTCATGGAGCTTGGAATAAATAGAAAAAATATATATGAATTTTGGCTCTGCCAGCAGTGATTGTATTTAAAATGGAATTCCTTATCTATCCTGGACTAATTAATTCAGTTTGCATTTTGCCGATAAACAGGCTGATCATAATTGCACTCATTTATAATGTGAATCTGAGATTTAAATGATTTTTGAGGCTTTTAGCAAAGAAACAAAAGATGCAATAATCAATGTAGATAACTATTCATACTTCACACAATTAATCACCAACACCATATATACCAAGTTAGCTATAATGCATATAACCTAACCACTAAGTCGCGATCATGACTGTTATCTAATTGTAAATCGTCGATAGTTGTAAGACTAATGAACTGAAAAAGTATGATTGCTTTATATTTTTGAAGTAGCATTATTGCCTGATTAATTGCAAGTACAAGACAGGAGTGTATATTGTGATATTATCTTTCATAAAGCATTTATTTGAAAACATCATTACATTGCCACAGCCAGTCCATAAAGAGCATGCAGATATCAAAAAGATAAAGGGCTTCTTTCAGTTGAACTGTGCAGTTTTTGGTTTGTTTTCTTGTAATGGTGCTAAGTTTAACTGTCTCATGTTATTTTCTTTGCTTATTTAACAGTGGATTTCTACCCATGGGGTACAGTCCGTACTTACTGTAATCTAATTGTGAAGACTACTATTGTTAAAGCAACACAGAGGTACTACACAAGTTGTCAAAAATGTTAACAGCACAAGTTAGCAAATTCTAAACTATACAATAACCCATTCTAGAATTACACAGGTTCAGAGGTCATATAATGGTGCTTTGAATAGAAAGATAACATCACCCTATAAATGACTTCAAGATGGCCTTAGTATGGATTCATTCATGTGCAAAAAAGATGGGAATGACTGGAAATGAGAAAAAATACAGTGCATATTTAAACTCAGTTAAAATCCCCTTTATTCCCATACAGTGGTAGTGATATATAGACTATATTATAAAAATGCTTTAGATGGCACATTTTAAACCATCAGTTGATTGCAATTCACTTAGAAACTCTTAGTCAGTGAACTGACACATTAATCCCAATTGTTGCAAATAACATTTCACTAAACTCTACAATTAGTAAAAAGAATTCTAGAAATTTGGCTTCAAAAAATAAATATTAAAATGTAATAAACAAAAATTGGGGAAATGAGGTGATGTAAACAAAAAACAAAAATCTGGAATGCAGAATAAAACCCATTGAAATGCCAGGGTGCATTCTTTGTGTCTCTTCAGGGAACTCTGACATGAGCCTCCTCCTCAGTCTCCTGCCCCAGGCTGGAATATGTGACTGATGGCTCCAGTTGGCCCGTTGTTGGTATCTCCACTGCAGGACCTGCTGGGTTGCGGAACTGCTTGTATACTCGTGGATCTTGGGCCACATACGTGGAAGTTGAAGAGTAGAAGATTAATCCAAGAATGATTGTGAAAAAAGACAGAAGGTAAAGTCCTGAAAACTACAAAAGAAAAAAAAACACAAGATCACTATAAAAAAAAATACAAGGGTGCATTTAGTATAAACATTCAGAACATAACATGCAGTTTGCAGAAACGGACACAAAGTGCTGGAGTAACTCAGCAGGTCAAGCAGCATCCCTGGAGAGCTTGGATAGGTGACATTTCAGGTTGTGTCCCCAGAAGAAGTCTCAATCCATGTTCTCCAGGGATGCTGCCTGACCTGCCGAGTTACTCCAGCACTTTGTGTCCTTTTGTGTATTAACCAGCATTGGCAATTCTTTGTTTCCATGCAAAGTTTGTAGATACTCTTTACAACATCCTCAGCAAGAAGATTCACAATGAATCCCACACTTCCACACAGATTGCATTGTTTATTTCCTGATAATCTTTAAATTATATTCTGTAAAACAACTGATGATGGATTTTGTTTGTAGCTCCACGGCCAGTTATTACCAGTGAATTTGTAGGCTTGATATCAGGTCATTTTGAATCAACTGAATTTGAAAATCACCGTTGCTTTCTTTTTAAGCATTTCTTCAAGAAGATTATCAAATAACGACAACTTCCATCAGTATTATTCTTTGTTTTGTCCCCAACTCAATATTATAAATGACCAATAATCTTCCAAATTTAAATAGTTCTTTGTTAGTATTGCTTTTATCTGATACTTGGTTTTCCCAACATAATTATACAAACAAATTTCACAGATTAAAATTGCAAATGTTCTAACATATGATCACCATGGTTTGTGATGGTCTGTTCATCCACATGGGTGGTATACAGTATGTATCCAATAAACTACCAAAGGAGCCTAACAGAAAATGCTTTGGACTAATAGCATACAGCATAGCAACATAATTATCAAAATATTAATAACAATTCAGTGATAATAAGTTATTTGCATTCATAATGAACCGTGAGAAAATGATGAATTGCACTGCTGCGCGAACCAGTTTTAAGCACTTCAAAGACTATAGATTTTTGGTTAACTTTCAAGAACAAATAAAATACATCAAATAGCGCTTTATAATCGCATAATGGAACTGGCATTGTTCAAATATTTTGCTTCATATCCTGCAACTATGCAAGCTCTCCACTCTCACAGAGTATATTTCACTGATAATGCATCTGGATAATTGAAACGGAACCACTCTGTAGTTAATCTCAATCAAGCACATGCCTCATTTTACCGAAGTTATTCTTTGTACCAAATTCAAATAAATTGAAGAATATATAGAATGCAGAATGCTGCCCTCGGGCCATTTAGAACTGTGAGCTTCTTAATCAATCATTACACTTTTGTTTTAATTCACTGGTTTATTCCCACTTTTTCCACAAGATCTCTTCTCAAAAGGGTCTTCTAATTAATCCCTGCACATCACTTTGGCCTCTGGTTTTTGCTTGTTAAATATCCTATTTCATTATTTTGCAGAAGTGCCTATTCCCTATGTAGGTTATGAGAAATTGGAAAGTTATTTGCCTATGGTGGGAATACTCACATTTAATTTGACAACGGTTAAACAGTTGGAGTAATAGGCACCAGTTATTCCCATTGATCCCACTTCCTACTCCTTACATCCACACAATAACCTGCTCTTTGCACAGGTGGATGGACAGAGCAACCGCGGAATATATGAAGATCAGTTTTGCCGCTTCAGGCTGACACTTGAACTGGGAACCACGCTGACTATAAATCAGGCAAAATCAATGGGAGTTGGTGCAGGCTGGTCCTAAGATCATAAGGTATTTTGCTTATCAGGATCGCAGACATCACCCCCACCCCTGGCCAGACTGCAGCAACTGTTTCCGACGATCACTACTGGTGGATAGGTAGACAGAAAATGCTGGAGTAACTCAGCGGGACAGGCAACATCGAGACCCTTCCTTCTTCATTCAGACCCTTTAACTTAGTGGATAGGTATTCATCTACCCCTCACTCTCCCCCCTCCCCAAAATGCAGACAGAAGCCATGCTCCCACCACCTACAACCTCCCCCCCCCCCCCCCCCCTCGCACTTGCGCATCTAACTTTATTTTGACAAAACACAATTACAGTTCCAACTACTGTACCTAACCACCACGGGTTCGATCCTCATATCTGCCTGATCAAGCCCTCTAGGCCTCGCTCAAACAGAGACACTCCAGAAGGTCATGCAGTCCTAAGCGCTCTCCCAGAAGATCGACACAGGACCTCGTGGCAGCGGACTTTTATAGGTCCCCGGACCTCGAGGGGCCGAACCACATGGTGGTGGTCTCTTTACAATCCAATTACAGATATTGATTAACCCCATACATGACAGACATTTCCCTAACCCAATTCTACAGTGGGCTAATACATTGTATTCAAACAGTGTTTCTCATAGGAAACGAACATCGCAACATTTGCCCCGATATGTAAGAAAACCAGACAAGGCTCAATAATTAATCCAATCAACATTCAGCAAAGTAAAGCTTTGCAACATTATTTACAATTATTTACAAAGTGTACATCTGGTTTGCATTCATCCAATCCATTCTATGCATTTTGCACCTAATTGTCAGGGTCTGCAGATGTTCCCAGTCTCTTCCTGCAGCTCTGATCTAGGCTCTAGACAAACTGGCACCACTCTGCTGCTTTTCCTATTTCTGCAGAAAGCACTTTTAACTGAAGCCTTTACTCAATTTTAGGGTCCTAGCCTCTCCAATTTGGCCAGGATTAACAGTACCAGTCCTGCTGCCACACATTTCCAGCATTCACCCTTACTTCAGATTTCCAGCAAATCTGTGTCTGCGTCTCACAGTTATAGACGGATTTTTCCTTTCTGTGCCGTCATTGATTTCCCTCCAGTCACACCTCCGCCAGACAGATCGCTCATAATCGGCAAAAAATTGGCTTCCTTTTCAGCGAAGGAAGCAACAATATTTGTGTTACCACAGTCTCCACCCTATCACAGACATCTCATTTGTTTTCTCCAGCTAGTTGCAACTAGAAATACAGTTACGCTTTCACCTTTTCAATTCTTATGAATGGCCATTGATCTGAAATGGGCATCTGATCTGATCGGACTTTACCTTGCACTAAACGTTATTCCCTTATCATGTATCTATACATTGTAAATGGCTCGATTGTAATCATGTATTGCCTTTCCGCTGACGAGATAACACACAAAAGCTTTTCACTGTACCTTTACACGTGACAATAAACTAAACTGAAACACTAACTCTATTTCTCTCTTTACAAATGCTGTCTGATTTGCTGACTATTTGCAAATCAGACAGCATTGGTAAAGAGAAAAATTATATTAGATTTTCATACATTTTACTACTCATTTTTAAATGAACACTTTATGGAGCCAAATCATGAACACACAGAGTTAATGTTTGATTGGAGGTCCTTTCAAGGTGGAATGGTGCTGCAGCAATAGAGTTACTGCCTTACAGTGCCAGAGGCCCAGATATGATCCTGACTGCGGGTGCTGTCTGTGCGGAGTTTGTACGTTCTCCCTGTGACCTGCTTGGGTTTTCTCCAGGTACTTCAGGTTCCTCCCACACTCCAAAGACTTACAGGTTTGTATGTTAATTGGCTTTGATAAATTGTATATTGTCCCTAGTATGTAAGATAATGCTGTTGTTCAAGAAGGAACTGCAGATGCTGGAAGTATGGGGTGACCTTTGGTCATCCTGGACTTGTTTCTGCACTGTATCTCTAAAGTAAAGTAAATCTAAATTTTTCTGACAAGACGTTTTTGATTCAAAACATTAAATGTTTCTCTTCCCACAGACGCCACCTGATCTGCTGAGTGTTTCTAGTATTTTAGATTCTGCAGTTTTTTCTTCTTATTTTGATTTGGTGATAAACACACTTATATCACCTCATCAACTTGCATTAAAAAGATGTGGCTGTGAGATCAGCCAAAATTGCTAAAGCAGTACTGAAGCAACAAACATTACAAAAGCATTGAAATGAACAAAATGTGAGATTGCCAGCAACATTCTTGCCAAACTACAAAAAACAACTAATTTGACCCGCTGTGTTACTAACGTGTAGAAGATTCAGGACAGGATTGGGATTAGTTTAGCCAAATCTTAAGGTGAGAGTGAAAAGAAGCAGTTGAGATGAAAGTGAAATTTGAACTTAGGATGAGACTCAATTTAAACAACATAGAAGAGATTTTGTGTTAACACCACCTAGCAAACCTAACATAGGGGAAAAAGAATGTTGGAGTCATAACTGAAGCATGTGCCACATTGAGACATCTTGTGAAAATAGGAGATAAAATTAGAACCGTACACATATATCACCTGATGCAAAAATACACTTGAGAATATTGAAATGTTATGTGACCATGAGTGTGTTTCAGAAGTTGATATGGTGGAACTGTGGGTGGAATGACATAAGATTTTACTGCACTGATTTAAGAATTATGCTTTCCTTAAGTCGTGGATACAATTCCCACCATACAGCCCTTGAGAAAATCGGACTATGAAAATATTTTAATAGCTTAAAGCTGTAAATACTGTTCATATATAAGTACTTCCTCTTAATAAAAAGGTTAAGCAGTGTAGTAGAGTAAACCCTCGTTATGACAGACCTCTATATGATGGCTATGGAGGACCGAGACGTCTCTTCATGGTGGTGGTTGGTGGGTGGTGCGCAGCGCAGCTTTGGGTAGCATAAAAGAGAAGTGCAACACGAGCAGTGTTGCATTGGGCACGGGTTTGCAGGGGCTGCCACAAAGTGAGGTCCCGGGGTGTTGGATGCAGACACAATGCACAACACTGCACTTGCATCACCCATGCACCACTGTCTTGGTCACATGGTAATGGCGTGAGGCTCCCATTGCACGTGGCCTGCTTCCTGTTGTGTGAGCAGGGAGACCAAGCAGCATGAAGGTGGCATGAGTACCAGGCCCATCCCTGCGTGTGGAGCCAAGGGCTCTGTGGCTCCCCAGCCTGTGTTATTCTGCTGGTTTAAACCCTCCCAATGGCGCCACATTTTGTCCCACCTGGCCTTGGATTAAACTAGTTGATATTTACCCCCCTTCACTCGGTTATAGCAGACAATAATGGGCACAATCGCCCCCCACCGTGATCCGCTATAGCAAAGGTTTGCTGTATATGTAAATGTGAGATGGACTACACATGCACAGTACAATTAGAGTGTTGAATAAACTTGCATTTTTTCTGGAGTTCTTGATCTAATTTTTCGCTGTATATATAATAAAGAACGTTGAACAATATAGAACAGGAACAGTCCTATTAGTGCAGGATGCCTGGTCAACCATGATGCTGGTTTTAACTAATCTCACCTGTCTGTATATGGTCCCTCCATTCTCTGCCTCTTTGTCCGACTGTCTTCAATGCTGCTATCGTATCAGCTGCCATTACTTCCCTGACAACATGTTCTGCCCACCTCCACTGTGCAATAAATTTGCCTCGTAAATCTCCTTTAAACTGTTCCCCTCTCACTATAAAGCTATGCCCTCTTTTATTTAACATTTTCGCACGTATTATTCCAAATGTAATCTAACTGAAGGTTTATACAGCTGCAGTGCAGCTTCCTGACTATTATACTCATCACCCCAACTGATGAAGGCAAGTATTCTGTTCACACTCTTTAACCTAGCCTATACAAGATATTTTACATTACCCAGGTTAGAAGTAAAGGGCACGTATATCTTATAGCAACAGGGAAATGTCATTGTTGCACGTGACATCATATAACCATATAACAATTACAGCACGGAAACAGGCCATCTCGGCCCTACAAGTCCGTGCCGAACACTTATTTTCCCCTAGTCCCATCTACCTGCACTCAGACCATAACCCTCCATTCCTTTCCCATCCATATACCTATCCAATTTATTTTTAAATGATAAAATCGAACCTGCCTCCACCACTTCCACTGGAAGCTCATTCCACACAGCTACCACTCTCTGAGTAAAGAAGTTCCCCCTCATGTTACCCCTAAACTTCTGTCCCTTAATTCTGAAGTCATGTCCTCTTGTTTGAATCTTCCCTACTCTCAATGGGAAAAGCTTATCCACGTCAACTCTGTCTATCCCTCTCATCATTTTAAAGACCTCTATCAAGTCCCCCCTTAACCTTCTGCGCTCCAAAGAATAAAGACCTAACTTACTCAATCTTTCTCTGTAACTTAGTTGCTGAAACCCAGGCAACATTCTAGTAAATCTCCTCTGTACTCTCTCTATTTTGTTGACATCCTTCCTATAATTGGGCGACCAAAATTGTACACCATACTCCAGAATCGGTCTCACCAATGCCTTGTACAATTTTAACATTACATCCCAACTTCTATACTCAATGCTCTGATTTATAAAGGCTAGCATACCAAAAGCTTTCTTTACCACCCTATCTACATGAGATTCCATGGCATCTTGGCATAACTTAGTTTAGTTTAGAGATACAGTGCGGAAACAGGCCCTTTGGACCACCGAGTCCGCACCGACCAGCGATCCCCACATAGTAACACTGCCCTACACACACTAGGGACAATTTTACATTTATACCAAGCCAATTAACTTTCAAACCTGTACATCTTTGGAGTGTGGGAGGAAAACAAAGATCTTAGAGAAAACCTGCGCAGGTCATGGGGAGAACGTACAAACTCTGTACAAACAAACATACGTTAGTCAGGATCGAACCCGGGTATCTGGCTGCGCCACCATGCCACCCTTCAAGTTTAAGTTTACATGGTATGTACATGTTGTAAAGCTCCTATGGAACGAGCTGCCAAAGGTGGTATCTGAAGCAAGTACAATAACAGGATTTAAAAGACACTTAGATGGATACCTGAATAGGAAAGGATTAGAGGAATACGAGGAAAATGGGACTATCTTAGATTAAGCATATTGGTCGGCATGGGAGAATTGGGCCGAAGGGTTTGTTTCCATGCTGTATGACACTATGACCTGTTCTCTACCTGTTTGCTCAATGCAGTAGATATGTTTCAATATAGTTGAATATAAAGCTCTCACAACACACAAACTCATGATGAAGATGGAGTAGTCAATGACAAACAATGCCTATCAAGCCTAGGGAGAAAGCAGGCTTTGATGAATCTCTGATGAAGCTTCCAAGAATCAGTGATTGAAGACAAACACAAAATAATGAAGAGAAAGTACTGGAATAACTGAGCAGGTCAGGCTGAATCTCTGGCAAACATGGATAGGTGACATAGAAACATAGAAATTAGGTGCAGGAGTAGGCCATTCGGCCCTTCGAGCCTGCACCGCCATTCAATATGATCATGGCTGATCATCCAACTCAGTATCCCGCACCTGCCTTCTCTCCATACCCTCTGATCCCTTTAGCCACAAGGGCCACATCTAACTCCCTCTTAAATATAGCCAATGAACTGGCCTCAACTACCCTCTGTGGCAGAGAGTTCCAGAGATTCACCACTCTCTGTGTGAAAAAAGTTCTTCTCATCTCGGTTTTACAGGATTTCCCCCTTATCCTTAAGCTGTGACCCCTTGTCCTGGACTTCCCCAACATCGGGAACAATCTTCCTGCATCTAGCCTGTCCAACACCTTAAGAATTTTGTAAGTTTCTATAAGATCCCCTCTCAATCTCCTAAATTCTAGAGAGTATAAACCAAGTCTATCCAGTCTTTCTTCATAAGACAGTCCTGACATCCCAGGAATCAGTCTGGTGAACCTTCTCTGCACTCCCTCTATGGCAATAATGTCCTTCCTCAGATTTGGAGACCAAAACTGTACGCAATACTCCAGGTGTGGTCTCACCAAGACCCTGTACAACTGCAGTAGAACCTCCCTGCTCCTATACTCAAATCCTTTTGCTATGAAAGCTAACATACCATTCGCTTTCTTCACTGCCTGCTGCACCTGCATGCCTACTTTCAATGTCTGGTGTACCATGACACCCAGGTCTCGCTGCATCTCCCCTTTTCCTAATCGGCCACCATTCTGGTCGGTGACGATTCTGGTCGAGCCCTTCTTCCGACAGGGTTTGCTCTTTGAGTCTGAAGTCTTCTTGAGTCTAAAGCGTCTTGACCCAAAATGTCACCTATCCATGTTTTCCAGAGATGCTGCCTGACCTGCTGAGTTAATCCACTTTGCGTTATATATTATTTTATGCATTAACTAGCATCTGCAGCTCTTTGTTTCTACAAAATAATGAGAACTCTATAATCATGGAAGAGAAACAGCAGGAAACACAAAGTCTTTGATAACCATCGATCGGTGTCCAAGTGTTGACGAGGCCAGCACTGGCAACAGCAATGGTAGTCAGCAGCGCTCTGTGAGAGACACCATTAATCAAAGAAAGCTCAGAAAAGTCTTGATTGCAGTACCATCACCATGCAGGATGGGGGAGTCTGAGAAAATGGCTGCTCAATCACAGACACCATTTATAGGCAGCATTGAGAATATGAATCATTACCAATATATGTGGAAAGAATTAATATATTCGTCAGTGCAAATAACCTTATTTGCAGGCTCAGAACACTATCATGAGAGAGCTTAAGCTCATTATTCCATTGACAGTGTTTGAATTAGAAGCCTATTACACATCTACTAATCTCACAGGCTCACAGAAAGCTGAAGCTGCATCTGCAGCAAAGGAATTGGAGGATTATTTCAGTCCACTTTCCTCACTTATAACTCAGTAGAGGGTTACAAGTTAAGCACAAGATATCAAACAGCAGGAGAAACAGCCTGTGGTTATTTTCCTGTACTAAAGGATGTGGCCAGCCATTGCAAACCTGGCAAATTCCCAAGCCTTAGCTTACAGGACAGATTTGTGTGGAATTTAAGTAACTTGCAGATTTGGTCCAAATTCTGAAGCAAACTGAAGCAGGCTTGCAAATTGCACTCTCAATGGAAAAGTTGTCAAAATATGCTGAGGAAATTAATCTCTCATTAGATGCAAAATATATATCAGTAAGACTCTAATAATCCACTGTATAACACAACGTGCTAGAGGACATGGATAGGCAACATTTCAGGTCAGGCTGAGCTGCCTATCCTTGTCTTTCAGAGATGTTGCCTAACCCGCCAAGTTACTCCAGTACTTTGGTTTCACTCAAGATTCCAGCATCTGTTCCTTGAGTCCTCAACGATCGGCTCTTTGATTTTTGGAAATCCCAAAGAATTCAGCAGGCCGTGTTTCCCATGCCCCTTTGAAAGGCAATGGGCCTGTATTTCCTGAGTTCTGCCAAACACACCATGATCTCTTTTGCGTCTCCATAAACACACAGGCCGGAGAAGGGGCACATTTCTGGAGCCCCACATCCCACATCCCTTCAAAATCACTGAGGCCCCATTTCCTACATTTCCTTTAAACTCACCGGGACCATATTTTTATACTTTTTATACTTAAAAGTACCATAAATTACAAGACAAACCAAGTAGTTCCACACAATACAATTAATTTGTACCGAATTCATTAAAAGCAAACGCCATTGTATATGGAGTGGTTTGAATAGATTTATTAAAGTCTGATTTGACTGGAAATTATATGGACATTCAAGCAATAAGAAACTGATTAGCTCAGACAATTCAATTTCTGTAACCTTTTCATGCTCATCCTATAGGAATTGTAATTAAAGAAGAGTTCTGATATTTTAACAAATATGTGCCAAGTGGCACACAAACCCTCGCATCCCAATATGGAAATCTCTGAATTTAGCACCAGCTAAAAGTCATAATGCCCAAATCAGCCGAATAAAAGTTTACGCAGTTGACTTTGAATTAAATTCATCTCACCACCACTTAATGCGGATACCCATAATCACCGAGAATAAAATATAATCTTTCCTTGATAAATTATTAAAGAGAATAAAAAGCAACATTGATTACAGCACAACAGCTGGAGTAAGTGAGCAAGTAAAAGGCACTCTGAGTATCTCGCAGTTTGATCAGCACCAATTAACGGATGAGACTACTCAACAAACATAATACAGGCTGGAAATACAAATCAATGTTGACACTTCAATTCAGCTCTAGTATAAACACTATTAAGTTAGAAACTAATTTTGGGGAGCAGTCTACTGTATAAATGAATGCCTAGGTTCTAGCGATTGACAATTCTAGAGTTTATAGATTTTTTTTCCTTATTAACAGAAGCAATCTAATTTTTATTAGAAAATTTCATTTTCAGCATTAACTTCCAAAGTGTTCAATTGATGAGCCTGTTGATTGTAAGGATCATTTTGGTTTAGTTAAACTTAGAAACGGAGGAGGGAAACGGCCCTCCAGGTCCACGACCATTGATTCAAACGTTCTACGTTATCCCACTTCGTCATCCACTCCCTACATATTTGGAGCAATTTTATAGTGGACAATTAACCTACAAACCCGCACGTCTTTGGGATGTGGGAAGAAACCAGCGCACCCGGAGGAAGCCCACATGGTTACCGGGAGAACAAGCAAATGCCACAGACAACACCCAGAGTCAGGATCGAACCCGGGTCACTGGTGCTATGAGACAGCTGGTCTACCTGCTGCGCCACTGTGCCTCCCTTGGCTGATCATTCTCCAGGCAGATCACAGGCTTTATTCTTTGGTTTGATGGCAATCTGATGTATGTCAGATGGGTGGTCATCAATTAGTATTACAGTGCAACATGGTTTTGATATTTTCATAAATTGTTTTCATAGCATCTGCAATGGTTGAGGTTGCCAGATGTCTCAACTAACGTTGACTCATAAATGTCGGCTCTTACAGGATGTGACTTTCATGATGTAGGTGTCACTCACACTTGTTTATTTTAGATACTAATTTCTATTTGTCCTTCACTGAAGCTAATATTAGATTTGATTACTGAAGCACATTAATCATTGACCAGTCTTAAAGGATAACCCCTGATACTGTTGACAAGGTCTAAACGTTTACAATATTAATTTACGGTGCAAAATATTTCTGTTTTGTTTCATCGTGTTTATGTAAATAAATAAAACCGTAAAACACTATCTACAAAGGACTTGAACATAAAAAGATACAGAATCACATGCCAATTCTCAGATATATTTCCAACTAGACTAAGTGGGACCCGTTGGGTCCCTGTCACACAAGAGGTTTGGTCCCCCAAAGCAATATTGCACCACTCACCCATAGCCCCCAACTGCACAGGCACAGCTCATTTCCCCTCATCCCTAGCACTCTCCCCCCATCTTATTTCCCCTCTCCTCCTCCCCTCTCCCAATCCCTCCCTCACCTCTCTCTCCCTCTCCTTTCCCCTACCCTCAGTCCCTCCCTCCATAACTCCTCTCCCCTCCCTCCCTCCTCCTATCTCTCTATCTCTCACCTCCCCAACTCCTCACCTCCGCCTATCCCTCCCACTATTCCTCCTCACCTCCCTCACTGCCACCCACTCCCTACCTCCCCCACTCCTCTCCCCCTATTCCCCTTCCTCCCCCACTCTCCCTCCTTACCTCCTCCCTCTTCATTTCCCTCACCTCCTACCCACAGTCTCTCCCTCCCTCCATAACTCCTCTCCCTTCCCTACTCCCCTCCTCTCCCTCTATCCCCTCACCTCCCCACACTCCCTCCTCACCGCCCCAGGATCTCGAGGTTGCCGCTCCTCTCCTTTCTTACGTAAATTTCAAGAAATGTAAGCTATTGGTAGAACACAAAGTGCTGGAGTAACTCAGCAAAAAGTTAAACGGTTTAGTTGGTGCGGTAACCGTTCTATAAATATTATATATAATATTAGCATGGTTGCACAGCAGTAGAGTTGCTGCCTTATAGCGTCAAGGGCCCGGCTTTGATCCTGACTACGGGTGCTTGTCTTTATGGAGTTTGTACATTCCCCCCGTGACCTGTGTGGGTTTTCTCCGGGAGCTCCGGTTTCCACCCACACTTCAAAGACGTAAATGCTTGTAGGTTATTTGGCTTTGGTATAATTGTAAATTGTTCCTAGTGTGTGTAGGATAGTGTTAGTGTGCGGGGATCGCTGGTCGGCGCAGACTCGGTGCGCCAGAAGTTTCCGTCTGGGAAATGGGTGAAAAGATTAGCATTGACCAATTTGCCATTTGGAATTTAAAGTTATTTTACTGTTAGCTACAGTGGTCTCACAGGCAGATATTCATCTCAGAGAACTCTTGAAAACTTAAATATTTCTAGCTTGGCAATGATAAAAAAATAACCGTCACATATCAGGGTAATTACATGCTAGTCAGAGTCCTCACCTCCGGAGTTCACTAACTTCTTGTTCATATTGAATGGCGGTGCAGGCTCGAAGGGCCGAATGGCCTACTCCTGCACCTATTTTCTATGTTTCTATGTTTTAAGAAGTTGGAGCATGTTATTGACCACATGGAGATAAATAATTAACAGATTAACATAATGAGAAAGGCAATACAGCCTGGAATCAAAATTCAGACTGGAGAATAACCGTTGTAACCTGCATATGCATTTCACTATTAAAGAATGTAGATATTTATTCACACAATCTATATTATTGAGTCATACGTGCTTTTCAGGTCACTCAACAGAAACCAGCCATTTGGCCCATTAAAATTCCATCTAGTCCCTAAACACAACTTCACTGTGGATTGCAGGAAACACCTGCATAAAAACCACTTTTAAGCTCATATACTTGTATATGAAAAATAGATGCAATTAGATTCCATTTCCAAATTTATATTCCTGACAAACATTTCATCCACTCCATTCATTTCATCCTTGGCAATCATATTTTATAGCACTCTCTTCATCTTTCTCTGTTTCCTTAATCTTACCTTTTCTTTAGCCCGTCAGTATTCACATTCCCTCTGTTGTGAATAATTCCAGGGTGAATATACAATTTCCAGGGGAGCTATGCACAACCCATTCCAATTTAGGTTGGCATTTTCCCTATTACTTGTCTGATTAAATTTCTCTGAATTGCCCAAGGCCTGGATGATAAAAGGTATTGTATGAATGGAAATGTTTGTTGTCAAGTATCGTAATAATACCACCAATGGAAACTATCACTGATATTAATGATGTCAACTACATAATGAAATATAAACAGATATCTTCAGGATAGGAAAATGTTCATCGTTGTCATTGAGCACTTGGAGTGTCAAGGAAATGGAGGCATGAATACAATGAAACCACCAACCGTCCTCAAATTCCTTTAATACAATAGGGATAGAGGGAGAGCTCTGGTGAACATGTGACTGTAGGGATAATGTCAGAGGGGAGGGACTTTCTGGACCATTGGATCATTTGAACCCTCTCTTGGGAAGGTGGGACCAGTACACTGGATGGGTTGCACCTGAACTGACATCAATCAACACCCTTGTCGGGTGGCTTCCCGGTGCTGCACAGAGGGTTCAAGCAAAACTAGCAGGAAATGGGGATCAGAGTAGATGAACAATTGGAGGGATTGGTTGGCAGGGGTGGAGACGCAGTCAAATACAGAAGGAAGATTGAGTTAGCCAATAGACATAACAGGCATGGAAGGATTGCAAGACTAAATCACATCTATTTTAATGCAAGGACTTCGACTGGTAAAGCATAAGAACTGAGAGTGTTGATCAACACATGGTAATATATCAATCTTGAACAAATAAAAAGCATCTTTTGACCTCTTTTCCAGTACCAATATGTTGAGCACATAATAGGAAAAGATATGGCAGCCTAAATTGGAGTAGGTTGTGCAAAGCTCCCATGGATGTTGTAAAAACACTCTGGAAACAAACCAGCAGGTATTACATCAGCCCTCGTGTAATGTTGATTTGATGTCTACCATGGCAAATTGAACTAGATAAATGTACCTACAGCACTGCGTAAATCATGCATAGAAACAAGGGCTTAACAATGGGAAATCTCTCATGATCTTCATTATTCAGAGGGACCCTTTATCTCAAGCATGTTTCCTGGATGACTCTGGAGAAAAGCTTATACCGCTGAATTAACTCTAGATAATAATAAAGTCAAAGTCAAAGTCAAAGTATCCTTTATTGTCATTCAGACCTTTCGGTCTGAGCGAAATTTCATGCCATGAAGTCATACATATAAAAAAAATAACAAAAACACACAATAAACACAAATTTAACATCCACCACAGTGAGCTCAACAGGCACCTCCTCACTGTGATGGAAGGCAAAAGTCTTAAAGTCTTTGTCTCTTCCCTCCTTGTTCTCCCTCTGCGCTGAGGCGATCCGAAGCTGCCGCCCTCCAATCCAGCGGACGAAGTTGTTGTTGCGGGAGCTCCAGAAAAACAGGTCACCAACCTGTGACCTGCGAGCTCCCGACGATGTCGTCCACTGGGCCCGCGGCCGAGCCTCCAGTCGGGCCACTGCCGCCGAAATGCCGCCACAGCTCCGAAGTCGGTCCGCCGCCGGAACGCCGTCACAGCTCCGCAGTCGGGCCGCCGCCGCCAGAACACCGCCACAGCTCCAAAGTCGGACCGCCGCCGGAACGCCGCCCCGAAGTCAGGTCCGCCGCCGGAACGCCGCCACAGCTCCGAAGTCGGGCCGCCGCCGGAACGCCGCCCCAAAGTCGGGTCCACCAGAACCCCGCCACAACTCCGAAGTCGGGTCGCCGCCGCCGCCGGAACGCCACCACAGCCCCGAGGCCGCCAGCTCTGCCATTGGGCCTCAGCGCAGACGGAGACATGGGATATGCCTGCAAGTTTCCTGATAATGCTGACCCTTGCTTTCAGTTTATCAGCCACCCTCTTCAGGTATTCACGATAGGTGAGGGTGCGATCCAGGGTGACTCCGAGGTACTTGGGGAATTCTTCATTCTTCACCGGCTTACTACAAAAGGGCACGGAGCTTTGCATTGGCGAGCCGATTGCTGAGGTGAAAGGCAGTGACAGTTGTCTAGATGGGTTAGGGCGAAGTCGCCAGAAGGTGAAGTACTCCTCCATCCCCTTCAAGTCTTAGGTTAGCACTCTGCTGATTTCCTCAAGGGCAGCTCCCCAGTAGGCAAGGGCAAGGTCATCTGCATATGCAAACTTCCTGGACGAGGTAGTTGGCATGTCACTCACATACATGTTAAAGAGTAGCAGAGCTAGGACAGAGCCCTGGGGGAGACCATCATTCAGGGTCCTGGCAGAGCTGGTCTGGTTCCCAAGAGATACCCTAAATCTACGGTTGCTGAGGATGGATGAGAGGGCATGCATGGTGGTTTGGCACTTCAAGATTCTGGAAGCTTTCAGCAACAGACCATGTCTCCACACGGTGTCATAAGCTGATGGCAGATCGATGAGAGCAACACCAGTTTTCAGGGCACATTGGAAGCCAGCCTCTATAATGGTAGTGAGGGCAAGGACTTGATCTGCACAGCTTCTACTAGGTCTAAAGCCAGCTTGCTCTCTGGGCAGAACAGGTTCTACCAATGGAGAAATCCTGGCAAGCAGAAGGCATTCAAACAGTAGGATGTGCTCAATAGGGAGATGGGTCAGTACAAACGGGCATCCGTGTACTTGGCTTCCTTGACAGTTGTGGTCACCCTGCCATAGGAAAGATGGCATTAAACTGAAACAAGTATAGAGTAGAGAAGATTTGCAAGGATGTTGCCAGGGTTGATGGGCTGAGCTGTAGGGAGAGGTTGGCTAGGCTAGGGCTTTATTCCTTGGAGTGCAGAAAGCTGCAGGATGACCTTATGGAGGCATTAGTGTACTTGCCTGAATTACCTCCTGGGGTAACATATTCGATATATCCACCGCCCTGTGTGTGAAAGTTGCCCTTCAGGTTCTTATCTTACCCCTCTCACTTTAAACCTATGCCCTCTAGTACCTGATTCCCCTATTCTGGGGAAAAAGACTGTGCATTCACACTATTTTTTCACCTGATGATTTAATACACCTCCATAAGATCACCCTCAACTTCCTGTGTTTCGAAGAATGCAGTCCTAGCCCGCCCTATAGCTCTGACCCTCGAGTCCTGGCAACAACTCTGCAAATCTTCTCTTCTCTGCACTCTTTCCAGCTTAATTGCATCTTTCCATCAGCAGATTGACCAGAACGGAATACAATACCAAGTGCTGCCTCAACAATGCATTGTACAACTGTAACGTAAAGTCACAACTTCTATACTTAATGCATACTTCTGTTCCTTTTAGTGATCAAAAAGGAACAGAATCCCAATGCATCAGGTGTTGCAAGATGTCCTGTGATGGTTGCTGGGTCAAATCAAGGAACAATGCCAACTATTTCAACATTCTTAAATGTATTTGTCAATTTCCAATTTATGAACACGTGCACGCACAAATAAACTGCAAACTGGAGTGCATCTGAAATAATAACTGAATGCATTGAATTATTTTTCATGCGAATTGCTGAAAATTCCCCTCAACGCTTGTTACACCTTCAATTCACATATAATCACATTTATCTTTTATCAACATTATGCTGCCCTTTTGCATGCAAGGTGGCTACTGCATATCAACAACTCTGCACATAATAAAGTAGACACAAGGTGGTGGTAGACTGGAGGCCAGGAACAAGTACCGTGGCATAGAAATCAGTGCTGCGTGCACTATTGTTTTGAGATTTATATTACTGATTGTAGTTCATAAGTTCTGATATGAATGTAGGTGGGATGTTTAGTAAGTTTGCAAATGACACTAACATTTGTGGAATAGTGGACAGTGAAGGAAGTTATCTACAATTACAATGGGATCTTGATCAACCAGACATCTGGGTCGAGATAGCAGATGAAGTTTAATTTTAGGTGAATGTTAAGTGTTGAATTTTGAGAAGACAAACCAGGCCAAGACCTACATAGTAAATGATAGGGCCCTGGGGAGAATTGTAGAACAGAGACCGAGATGTGCAGGTAAGTAATTCTATGAAAATGGCGACACAGGTAGACAAAGTGGTGAAGGCGGCAGTTGCCATGCTTCCCGTCATAAGGTCATATGATAGGACTCCGCCATTCAATCATAGCTGATCTATCTCCCCTAACCCCATTCCCCTGCTTTCTCCCCATAACCTCCGACACCTGTACTTCATCAGTTAAGGTACTGAGTACAGGAGTTGGGTCATGATGTTACAGCTGTACATGGTATTAGTAAAGCTACATTTGGAGTACCGTGTACAGTTCTGAACACCCTGATCTAGGAACAATGCAATTCAACTGGAAAAGTGCAAAATAGATATATGAAGATGTTGTTTGGTCTGGAAGGTTTAAGTTACAAGGAGAGACTGGGTCTAATTTCCCTGGGGTGACCTTACAGAAACATAGAAAATAGGTACAGAAGTAGGCCATTCGGCCCTTCGAGCCACCACCACCATCCAAAATCAGTACCCCATTCCGGCTTTCCCCCCCATATCCCTTGATTCTCTTAGTCCTAAGAGTTAAATCTAACTCTCTCTTGAAAGACTTATGGGGGTTTATAAAATTATGAGGTACATAAAGTGAATAGTCAGTCTTTTTCCCAGTGTCCAGGTCTAAAGCTAGAGGACATGGCTTTAAGGTGTGAGGCAACCTGAGGGGCAACTTTATCCACACACTGATTGGCGCAAAAATGGAACAAGCTACCAAAGTGGTAGAGGCAAGTCCAATTGTGACTTTTTAAAAGACACCTGGACAGGTCATAAGGTCACAAGTGATAGGACCAGTCTACTCCACCATTCAATCATGGCTCATCTATCTCTCCCTCCTAACCGCATTCTCCTGCCTCCATAGCCCCTGACACTAATCAAGATTCTAATCAAGAATCTATCTATCTATGCCGTAAAAATATACATTGACTTCTGTGGCAAATAATTCAACTATCCACATCCATGGGTAGGAAAAGTTTGGAAGGATATAAGCTAGAAGCGGGAAAGTACGACTAGCTTAATTAGGCAACTTGGTCAACATGGACATGTTGGGCCAAAGTGCTGTTTCCATGATGTATAGTTCTATGACTCTTGACCACGCTTTTGTTTGCCACAGGGAACTGTGGGGCAAACATGCAAGTGTTCCTGACTAGATATTGGGTTCCAAATCTGCAGTATGCTTGAGTATATTTGGGGCTAAAGTACATAAAGTTTTCAAATCAGTAAAGGAATCACGGGTTACAAGGAAAAGGCAGGAAATTGGACAAGCAATTTGGGTTATGATCTTATGATCATAGGATTCAGCTATGATCTTATTAAATGGTGGAGTGGACCTGAAGGGCTGAACGCCCTACTCCTGTACTAACTTCTTAACAGATTCTTGATTAGTACGGGTATCAGAGGTTATGGGGAGAAGGCAGGAGAAAGATAGATCAGCCATAAGTGAATGGCGGAGACGACTTGATGGGCCAAATGGCCTAATTCTGCTCCTATAAGACAAACTTATTTTGGGCTTATTAACTCATCTAATTAACCTAACCTCTCTCATTGCAATATTCAAGTAATAAATATCCATGCAAATGAGATACCTATATTTTTTAAATGAATGTGAAATTAAATAATTAACCAGCAGTATGAAATGGATATGAACTAATTCATCAAGGGCCTGGAATCACCATCTACAGTTGCCACACATCCACACTTACCCGTGCACCGTACTGTCCTTTGGTGAGGGCCAGTGACTGGGCGTCAGGTCATCTATGAGAGATGTCCCATCCATTTGACCAGCAGTCAACGATTGACCAGCAGTCAACAATTTTAACACAGATCCAAGTGATCTTAGATGATTATATTTATTTTTGATATTGTTATATTTAACATTTACGTACAATAAAAAGTTACGTTAAATATAACAATATTTATTAAAAATAAATTTGATCATCTAAGACAACCCAATTCATTAAACTAGAGTAAAATACCCTAATCGCTATCCTCCCTCCCTCACCCCACCAAATCATTAGGCCTAGAATTCTCAAACAACAAAGTATCAAATCAGAGGACCTTAATGCTGAGTCCCCAAAATAATGCTGGAGCATCCTATTAAGACTGTATCCCACCACTGAACTCCTCAGGGAGTCCAGCACAGATCAAACGGACAGATATGATCCCCTCTTTCAGTGCGTGGGCGTAAATCCAAGGCATGCTTTTGTTTGAATAGCTGAATGCCACAGCCAGCAGAATTCAAACCTATGCTTTTTTCAAAGTTTCAAATGCAAAGTTTAATTGAATTTTAATAAGATGGTTATGGCCATATTAGACATTTCTTGAGCCAAATGGCAAAACTCCATCAGAGACTTGTAAAATTAAATAATATGCAATTAATTTCTGAGCAAATCCAATAAAATTATGTTTTTCATTCTCTCCAATGGCTATTTAGTAATATGGTTGGCACGGTGATGCAGTTAGTAAAATTGCTGTCTCACAACTATGTGACTGGATTTCAATCCTGACCTTCATTGCTGTCAGTGGGGAATTTGTTCATTATCCCTGCGCTTGTGTGGATTCTCCTCAAGTGCTCCAGTTTCTTTCCACAATCCAGGCTGGTTACTTTAAAGCATTCCCACGTGTACAGGTTCTTTGGGGGCAGAATCTTGGGGGAGTTGATGTGCTTGTGAGAAGAGGATTAATATCAGATTAGTGTAGATGGGTAGTTGATGTTCAGTGGGGCCTATCACTGAGCTGACTCTCAGATAAAAAATCAGATGAAGCAGGAAAAATCACTGATAATAATTCCATTGCAAAATTTTGAAAAAATCTGACCTCCACATTTTATTACATGGGTTAGTACTTATGTGTGCTATGTACTTGAATTTTTAAGAGAAAACATTTGTGAAATAAAAATATGTTTGTGAAGTCCTCGATTTTCCTTCTGGGTCACAAGTTATAGGAATAGAATTAGACCATTTGGCCCATCGAGTCTACTCCGCCATTCAATCATGGCTGATCTCTGCCTCCTCTGGGTCCTTCATGTACATGATACGTACAAACACACAGGAGCCTGGGAATCCACAAAGGTGTCCTATAGCATGTAAAGCACTGTTGCACTCCACTTTCACGATTTTCAAAAGCACATGACTCTGAAAATCAAAGAGATACAGCAGAGAAACAGGCCCTTCAGCCCATCGAGTTCGTGCGGACATCAACCATGGACTTGCATCGTTTTTTCTGCCTGCAATCTCACAAATTCCATCATATACTAGGGGGAACTCACTAACTAACTCGCACATCTTTACGATGTTAGAGGAAACTGGAGCACCCGGGGGAAATGTAAATGGTCACAAGGAGAGCGTGCAAACTGCACACAGAAAGTAGCCGAGGTCAGGATCGAACATGGGTCTCTGGCGCTGTGAAGCAATAGCTCTACCAGCTGTGCAACTGTGGTGTTACAGTATGTGCAACTCATGAACAATAAATTGAGTCCAGCACCAGGGGCCACAGTTTAGAATAAGGGGTAAGCTATTTAGAACGGAGATGAGGAAATACTTTTTCACACAGAGAGTTCCGAGACATGGGTCACGAAAGTTGATTTCTAGACACATTTTCGATGCTCGGCCCGCAGCCTATCTGTGGAATTCTCTGGCTCAGAGGGCAGTGGAGGCCGGTTCTCTGGATACTTTCAAGAGAGAGCTAGATAGGGCTCTTAAAGATAGTGGAGTCAGGGGATATGGGGAGAAGGCAGGAACGGGGTACTGAATGTGGATGATCAGCCATAATCACATTGAATGGCGGTGCTGGCTCGAAGGGCCGAAGTTACTCCTGCACCTATTGTCTATTCTCTATAGATGGCGATAGTTGCAGTCCCCAACTCAATGAATCCAATGCTGTGAATTCAATTTGGGCAGGTCCTCTATCTTGTGACGTTTCATTCAGGCTCCCAAATCAACCCCATTACACTCCCTTGAGCCATGTCCTCCAACCCAGTAGCTGATTGGGTCACTTTCAATGCCACAACCAAATCTAATTCTCAAGGATGCAATCCCACTCCAACAGAAGTACAGAATCTCAGGACCTCTGAGCCCCAGTCCATCTCTTCTTGATAAATCAAAGCATCACATCATAACATTTCCCACAATAATCATTTTGGCAGTCACCATTGTTTTAGAAGTTGAAGTGAATTAATCACATACATACATACTGTGGCTGTAATAGCAGATAACATAACAGATTAGGTATGTTACAATACTTACCTTCAGCGGCGCTACAATTGTGCCACTGGCCGTGTGCGCGATTTTGGCGCCTTTGAGGGGGGGGGGGCAGGGTTAAAACGCGGTTTTTTCCTACCTTGTCCTGGAATATATTTGGTTGGAGTGCAAGCTTTTGCTGAAGAATCGTTCCGACGGGCGTTCTATGTATTTTTCTTTTTTAATCGCCCGACAATTCAGCGCTGGAGTAATTTTAAAATCAGCTTCTAAAGCCGTTAACGCCGACAATGGGGACGGATTTCAGGTACGGGACAGGTAAACGAAAGCCGTTTATTTTATGTATATAAGTGCTCCTTAAGATGCCTTTAAATCACATTTTAAGTTGCGAAACGGTGATTTTTTCCCCTTACGAACCGGCAGTATTTTTCCTGCCGATATGGGGTATAAATTCACCGCAAGCCGCAACGTTCCAAATGATCGCATTCCAGAAAAACCCACTCGCAAGATGATTTAAATGACCATTAATTTACAGGTATTAAACATTAAATTCCTTCCATTTGGCCTATAAATCCATGACAATGAGATTTAAAAATTATGTTATAGTGTGAATTATTGTGTGAATGTTATTTGGACACTTAGGCTATTTAAAAATGTTAATCTATTCTTAAGAAATTGATGGATATTTAGATCTAGTAATTGAATTTTGTAATTAGCTACAATTAGGTAACTAACTAATTATATGCTTTAATTTCAAGTCATCTAAGTAAGATTGTTTCATATTTGTTTCAGAATGCTTCAATCCATAAGAACTGAACATTTCTTTCAATTCTCTTAATCTTTAAGAAAGTTATGGGCTTTTGACTGTCCTCGATCACAGCTTTTGTGTTAAGTCAATGGAAAAGCAATAGGGAACAAGATGCTAATTTCCGAGTATGAAAATGGCCATAACCTTTTTAATACTAAAGATATGAAAGTGAATTAGGTGATAAATTAAACTAATAATGCTGCTGATTTTAACATTTTCAAAGCACACTGCTCTCAGAGTAGTCTAGACTTGGACATATACCATCGCTACTTTGACATCCAGGAACTCCCTCCATTATAGCAGAGTGGGAGAATCTTCATCAGCTTGATCAGGGGATGATTGAATGATGAGCGTTTGATGGCTCTGGGCCTGTACTAATTGTGGTTTAGAAGGATGAGCTGGAGACCTCATTGACACTTACTGAATAATGAAAGGCCTGGATAGAGTGGATGTGAAGAGGATGTTTCCACTATTGGGAGGGTCCAGAAGGCATAACTTCAGAATAAAAGGATGCACCTTTAGAAAGGTGATGAGGAGGAATTTCTGTAACCACAGGATGTTGAATCCGTGGAATTAATTGCCATAGACAGCTGAGGAGGCCAAATCATTGAGTATTTTTAAAGTGGAGATAGGCAGGTTTTTGATTAGTAAGCGTGTAAAAGGTTACTGGGAGAACCAAGGAGAATGGGCTTGAGAGGGAAAGATAGATCAGCCATGAATGCATAGCGGAGTAGACCCGATGGGCCGAATGGCCTAATTCTGCTCCCTTGACTTGAATTTATGACTATTACAGTTCAAGAAGGTAACTCACCACCAGCCTACTCCTGCACCTATTGTCTATTGTTAGCCGATCAAGAAGAAAAACAGGTGTCATTGCCGTTGATGACAACTTCTCGAAAGACGAAGAAATTAAAAAATTGCTTTCCCATAAGCCGTGAAGTGGCCCTGCCATAAGCATAAGTGGACCTACTGTACTCCCCGAGTTTATTTACAGAAGATAAAGCACTTAGTCTTAGATCACGAAAATACATTGTTCGTGATCTCTTTGGCCAAATCATTACATTCATTAGAATTTAGCAGTAGAGGGTCATTGAGAAAGAGATTGTTGGCCTGTTCTGCGGCACTGGCACCAGATCATTTTCAGCCCTCTGCATTTTAATAACTTAGTGAAGGATTTTACTGGCCACATTGATTTGTCGCTGTTCAGTGAATGCTCTGCCTGAATGGAATATATAATCCATTGGACACTCAGACTCTGGCCATCAATGCTCATTACTAAATGAACATAGTACTTTTCTTTGACACTAATAATAACAGTATTCAAGGGGTTATGTAGAATTAGGGGATATGTAAAATGTAAAATTTTATTTTATGAGCTTTGTTGTACGTACATTGGTTAGTAAAATTGTTGTACTTAATCAGTCCTTGACTTTTATGAAGGGAAGCCACATGATGTGCAAACGACAATGTGGAATTATTATTTCCATTATAATCAAATAGCATAATTCTGGAGGTATATTCCCACTGCATATTATACAGTTGAATTTTTGTGTTCAAAGAGAAAATCTTTAAAAGGTTTCTTAAAGCATCTTGAAGCTAACAGTTTGCTTATAATTTGGCCCCTCCATTCAGAGAAGCAAAATAGCAAGAAATGATGCAGGAATATTGGGCTGAAATCTCCAGCTGAGCTGTCAATTCAGAGGCAGTAATAATGCAACCATCACATAACCACCAAGTTCGAATTGCTATGTCACTGCAGCACTTGCTGTTCGAATTCACCATTCAAAAATGTACCCATCCATTTGTTTCACTAAAATATACTTTTATTCTTCTGACATTTCAAAGATAATTGTTTTATTTTATCTTGCTGCATTTGCTGCAGCAGATTGTTATTTGGGAGTAAAATATGAATCAGGACCTCGAGAAGCCAACAACACATTCTATAACAATCCATTGGGATGTGTAGAGAATGTTTGAAAATGTTACACTTATCAGAATCTTGACAGATCAGACCAACTTGTCTCGTCCAGGAATACTGTCTGGACTGGTGATGGCACTCTTCAGGATGAGCCAAAAATCAGGATGCTGTTATTTGAGAAACTATGTGTAACTTGCCAATGATACGCTGTGCTTTTATTACATCACAAAAAGTTACTGAATTGAAAGTCGTTTTTTTCTCCAAATTTCATCAATGTCTTGGAACCATTTTATTTCAATCTGAAAAAAATGGCTTTCAAAATGTGCTAGGCTTTTACTATTTAGGATTTATGACTCAATATATGGAATTAATAATAATGCTGCTGCATGCGACGGATATCTTTTCAGAAAATATATTGATCATTAGTTGCTATGTGTGAAAAATAATTGCTGAAATTAAATAGGCATTCTGATCACAGGCTCATAATACGTTCACAAGATAAATTTATGATTATTTGTGCAAGAGATGAATAAATTATTTTTGATGGGAGAGCAGTACCTCTTCAACATGACTGAATTTTAGTTTAAGAATGATTACGTGATCATAAGTCTCTCTCATTTATTGAAATAAGCACAACCCAAGAAACTTGTTATCTGTGACAGACTGGAAAGAAGCTCAGCACGATGTTACTTGGTTACTTAATATTCTATTCACACAAGTATGTTTTTGCTTCTGAGTGCTCAAGGAACAGTAATGACTTTTCATCAGAAAGCTGCTTTTCAACATTCGCCCATAGGAAATATCTGCTGAATAGAAACTCCAAAAGATGAACATATTGCTCTGCATCTAACGTTTCACTGTAATGCTGGTGGAATTGTAATGGGGAAGGATATCCATAAACTGACGGGATGCATCTTGGTCAGAGTCATTTCAGTGATAATGGTGTGCTGCTGCTTGGTCACTTGACAGTCCACTTGGACAAAGAATGTACAACACTGCCCACTGTACTCCTAAGACTAATATGAAAATTCCTGTTGCAAGATACTTGTCATGATGGGTTTACGTGTAGTATATATAGCAATTAAATAGTAGAAGTTTAGGAATTTTTCCACTCTTGCCAACAAATCCCAGATTTGTTAGGATTCCTGCCATTCAAATTATTACTAATGTAAAGTAGGTAGACAAAGGTGTAGATAGAACAGCTGCCTCACAATGCTAGAGACACAGGTTTGATACTGACCTTGGGTGCTGCTGATTAGAGTTTGCATATTCTTCCTGCCAATGCGTGGGTTTCCTCCAGTTTTCTCCCACGTCCCGGAGATGTGAGGGTTTGTAGGTTAACTGGCCACTGTAAATTACCCCTAGAGTGTAGGGAATGGATACACCAGTGGGATAATTTAGAACTAGGTTGGGAGGTCGCAGTGGAGTTGCAGTTGTATAAGACGTTGGTGAGACCGCATTTAGAGTATTGTGTTCAGTTCTGGGCACCGTGTTATAGGAACGATATCATCAAGCTTGAAAGGGTTCAGAGAAGATTTACAAGGATGTTGCCAGGACTAGAGGGTCTGAGCTTTAGGGAGGTTGAATAGGCTGGGTCTCTATTCCATGGAGAGTAGGAGGATGAGCGGTGATCTTATAGAGGTGTGCAAGATCATGAGAGGAATAAATCGGGTGGATGCACAGAATCTCTTGCCCAGAGTAGGGGAAATCGAGGACCAGTGGACGTAGGTTCAAGGTGAAGGGGAAAAGATTTAATAGGAATCTGATGGGGAACCTTTTCATACAAAGGGTGGTGGGTGTATAGAACAATCTGCCAGAGGAGGTAGATGAGGCTGGGACTATCCCAATGTTTAAGAAACAGTTAGATAGATACATGGATAGGAAAAGTTTGGAGGGATATGGACCATACGCAGGCAGGTGCGGCTAGTGTAACTGGGACATGTTGGCCGGTGTGGGCATGTTGGGTCAAAGGGCCTGTTTCCATATTGTATCACTCTATGACTCTAACTAATGTGAACAGGTGGTTAATGACCAGAATGGACATGGTGATCAAAAGGACCTGTTTCCAAGTTGTATCTTTCAATCAATTGCACTGTTGTAGTCCTCCGATCAAATATTTGAAAAGGTAAGGTTTTTACAAACTATTCTTGTAAAAATTCTCAAAAAATTACGTCTTGTTCAGTGAGATATTGCTGACAGTTTAAATGGCATATTAAGTCATTACAACTACTGAACAACCTATCTGGCTTCTCTTGTCTTTTTATATTTCACTTTCATTTGTTATTTTTCTTTATTTTGCATTCCATAAAACTATAAAATGTGGAAGGATATCTGTGAGATTTTTTTAGGGTGTTTAACATAATTACATGAAGACATAACTGCAGAGGCTGGAATCTACAACAACAATTTAACACTGGAAGAACTCAATGGGTCAAGCAACATCTGTGGAGGCAACAGGTGTATGTCAATGTTTGTGTTTACACCCTGCATCAGGTCTCAGAGGCAGCAGGAATGATTGCCGGTATAAAGCAGTATGTAGGCGGATGGGATACAAGAGGTAGGTGGAAGCAGATGGGGAGGGTTAAGGGTCTGTCCCACTTGCCGATTTTTTCGGCGACTGCCAGCATCATTGACTGACGTATCAGGTCACTGAAAAATACGCGGCGTGATGCGGTGTGATGACGTATGACGCGGAAGTGTCGCAACATTTTTTTTTGCGCTGCTGGATTTTGAAATGTTCAAATTCTTTTGGTGACACTGATATGATGCCGGCAAAATCGCCAAGTGGGACAGGCCCTTAGGTACAGATGGAAGCAGGTGAGGTGGGTGTAGGAGATTGGAGGGGATGAACAAAAGGAGAAGAAAACTAGATGGACAGGTGAGTGTGCATGCAGGGGTGTGGGTTATCTGAAATTGGACAATTCAATATTCATACCATTGAGTTGTAAGTTACCCAAGTAGGATATGAGACGTGAATTGGCCAAGATAGACTGGCAATTGGTTCTTAAAGGGTTGACGGTGGATATGCAATGGAAGGCATTTAAAGACTGCATGGATGAACTACAACAATTGTTCATCCCAGTTTGGCAAAATAATAAATCAGGGAAGGTAGTGCATCTGTGGATAACAAGGGAAATCAGGGATAGTATCAAAACAAAAGATGAAGCATACAAATTAGCCAGAAAAAGCAGCCTACCAGAGGACTGGGAGAAATTCAGAGTCCAGCAGAGGAGGACAAAGGGCTTAATTAGGAAAGGAAAAATAGATTATGAAAGAAAACTGGCAGGGAACATAAAAACTGACTGCAAAAGTTTTTATAGATATGTGAAGAGAAAAAGATTAGTTAAAACAAATATAGGTTCCTTGCAGTCAGAAACAGGTGAATTGATCATGGGGAACAAGGACATGGCAGACCAATTGAATAACTACTTTGGTTCTGTCTTCACTAAGGAAGACATAAATAATCTGCCGGAAATAGCAGGGGACCGGGGGTCAAATGAGATGGAGGAACTGAGTGAAAGCCAGGTTAGCCGGGAAGCGGTGTTAGGTAAATTGAATGGATTAAAGACCGATAAATCCCCAGGGCCAGATAGGCTGCACCCCAGAGTTCTTAAAGAAGTAGCCCCAGAAATAGTGGATGCATTAGTGATAATTTTTCAAAACTCTTTAGATTCTGGAGTAGTTCCTTAGGATTGGAGGGTAGCTAATGTAACCCCACTTTTTAAAAAGGGAGCGAGAGAGAAAACGGGGAATTACAGACCAGTTAGTCTAACATCGGTAGTGGGGAAACTGCTAGAATCAGTTATTAAAGATGGGATAGCAGCACATTTGGAAAGTGGTGAAATCATTGGACAAAGTCAGCATGGATTTATGAAAGGTAAATCATGTCTGACAAATCTTATAGAATTTTTCGAGGATGTAACTAGTAGAGTGGATAAGGGAGAGCCAGTGGATGTATTATATCTCGACTTTCAGAAGGCTTTCAACAAGGTCCCACATAAGAGATTAGTATGCAAACTTAAAGCACACGGTATTGGGGGTTCAGTATTGATGTGGATAGAGAACTGGCTGGCAGACAGGAAGCAAAGAGTAGGAGTAAACAGGTCCTTTTCACAATGGCAGGAAGTGACTAGTGGGGTACCGCAAGGCTCAGTGCTGGGACCCCAGCTATTTACAATATATATTAATGATTTGGACGATGGAATTGAATGCAACATCTCCAAGTTTGCGGATGACACGAAGCTGGGGGGCAGTGTTAGCTGTGAGGAGGATGCTAGGAGGCTGCAAGGTGATGGATAGGCTGGGAGAGTGGGCAAATGCATGGCAGATGCAGTATAATGTGGATAAATGTGAGGTTATCCACTTTGGTAGCAAAAACAGGAAAGCAGACTATTATCTGAATGGTGGCCGATTAGGAAAAGGGGAGATGCAACAAGACCTGGGTGTCATGGTACACCAGTCATTAAAAGTAGGCATGCAGGTGCAGCAGGCAGTGAAGAAAGCGAATGGTATGTTAGCATTCATAGCAAAAGGATTTGAGTATAGGAGCAGGGAGGTTCTACTGCAGTTGTACCGGGTCTTGGTAAGACCACACCTAGAGTATTGCGTACAGTTTTGGTCTCCTAATCTGAGGAAAGACATTCTTGCCATAGAGGGAGTACAGAGAAGGTTCACCAGACTGATTTCTGGGATGTCAGGACTTTCATATGAAGAAAGACTGGATAGACTCGGCTTGTACTCGCTAGAATTTAGCAGATTGAGGGGGGATCTTATTGAAACCTACAAAATTCTTAAGGGGTTGGAGAGGCTAGATGCAGAAAGATTGTTCCCGATGTTGGGGAAGTCCAGAACAAGGGGTCACAGTTTAAGGATAAGGGGGAAATCTTTTAGGACCGAGATGAGGAAAAAATTTTCACACAGAGAATGGTGAATCTCTGGAATTCTCTGCCACAGAAGGTAGTTGAGGCCAGTTCATTAGCTATATTTAAGAGGGAGTTAGATGTGGCCCTTGTGGCTAAAGGGATCAGGGGGTATGGAGTGAAGGCAGGTACGGGATACTGAGTTGGATGATCAGCCATGATCATATTGAATGGCGGTGCAGGCTCGAAGGTCCGAATGGCCTACTCCTGCACCTAATTTCTATGTTTCTATGTTTCTATGAAATGTTGTTCTTCAAATTTGCTCTTCTCAATTCTGATGGGTGTGCAACTCTGACAGAGGTTGCTTGATATCCTGCTCTCATAATCTTGTACACAGGTAAACCTTGACAGCAATTGCTCACTGTCTACTCTGTAAAGGAATTCATCATAGTTGAAAGAAATCTGATCCTCCTCACCTGAAGTCAACTGGAGTCAGAGGTTAGCAATCCGAGGCAGGGTTTCTAGCTAATTACTTTCCTACCTTTGTCAAAGTTCAAGTTCAAGTTCAAGTTAGTTTATTGTCATGTGTCCCTGTATAGGACAATGAAATTCTTGCTTTGCTTAAGCACACAGAAAATAGTAGGCATTTACTACAAAACAGATAAATGTGTCCATATACCATGATATAAATATATACACACATGAGACACAAAGGGCATCTACTGATTGCATTACTGCACAAGGTAAGGCATCTGTGATTCCCAATGTTTATTGGCACCATCTGTTAAGGTTGTAGATGGCCAAATGTACCACAGCACGGAATAAAATTTAATTGGTGAATTTTGAACCCAATTTTGTTAACATTTTACAGGATTAACTAGAGAAAAACCTCAACATGAGATTTCTTGAACTATTTATAATATCAGAACCAAGCAAAACCCCTCTTCAGAAGCAGCGGACAGTGGCAGTAAAATAACCGGAAACATCATATTCCTGATAGGCTCTACAAATATTCTATTAATGTCCAAAATTTATACAACAGATATGAATCTGGTTTTAATCTATTTGTCATTCTTTAGACACTGGAAAAGTAGATAAATGATTCACTGATAGGCATCTTTCGTAAATATTTTTAAACTAAGAGTTTAGAGTGCAGAAGAAAAGTATATGAAATGCTTACCTTCATAGGTTGCAATATTGAGTATAAGAATCAGGACTTAGGTTAGACCGCATTTGGGGTATTGTGCGCAGTTCTGGACATCCCATTGCAGTAAGGATGTTCATGTTTTGGTGAGAGTACAGAAGAGGTTTACTAGAATGCTACCTGGTTTAGAGGGGACTAGCTATAAGGAGAGATTGGACAAACTTGGCTTGTTTTCACTGGAACATCAGAAGTTGAGCGGAGATAAAATATAATTATATAAAATTATGAAAGGCATAGATAAGGTAGACAGTCAGAACATTTTTTCCAGGGTGTAAATGGCAAAGATTAAAGAGCATAGCTTTAGAGGGCAAAGTTTAAAGGAGACTAGACCAATTGGGACCCGTTGGGTCCCGTCCCCTCAATGCGCAATTGCGAGGGGAGGGGCGGCCTGTGGCATCACACACACACTAACCAATCTCTCTCACACACACACTAACCACCTCTATTGATATTATATTAATATTATTAATTCACTCCTTTTACCCCATGCCCTGCCGTATCCACACGCATAGCCCCCAACTCGCAGGCACGGCTAGAGAGGGAGGGGGATAGAGAGAGAGGGACACAGAGGCACAGAGAAGGACACAGGGGCACAGATAAGTACACAGAGGGACACAGAGGCACAGAGAGGGACATATAGGCACAGAGACGGACACAGAGGCACGGAGAGGGACACGGAGGCACGGAGAGGGACACGGAGGCACGGAGAGGGACACAGAGGCACGGAGAGGGACACAGAGAGGGACACAGAGGCATAGAGAGGGGCATAGAGGCAGGGGACATAGCTGCCTTTTGGAGCTGGGGTTTCCGGGTGTCCGCTGCCTTTTGGGGCTGGGCTTTCAAATTTGCGGCGTCTTTTGAGCGGGTGGCCCTACTGCTGCGAGCGGGCGGACGGTCAAAAGCAGCATAGGGCCGGCCGATCGTGGCTTCCGCGATGGGAAGCACACCAACCTGCGTGACAGACGATCGGGAGGGAGAGATGGAGAAGGGGTCGTCCCCCATGAGGGCCATAGATCGCCACAAAAGGCGTCACGATTCCCCATGTCCCTGCGATCAACGCAGGAATTGCAGGTCTCCATAGATGGCATCTCCCAGAGGGCCACCTTCCCATCGCGCTGCCCCACGCCCGCGCGACGATAACGGCCGCCGCCATGTTCTTGAACCCGAGCCACAGCACGAGCATACTTCATGTTCAGCGGCTGGGCTGTGGGCGGGGCTGGGTGCTGCGCTGCGGACGGCCGGGCGAGTGCTAGTCGACAGCGAGTTGGGAGGCGAAAAATTAACTGTCAGTCGGGGGGTGGGAAGGGGGGGGGGGGGGTTAACATTAATGACTCGCTTTAATCCAGACCCCGGAGGGGGGGGGGGGGGGGGGGGGGGTCAGGGCTGCTGTGCTGGAAGGGCTCCTGTGAGCGAGAGGAGCCATTGTGACGTCACCCAACTCGTTAGATTTATTAAATATGTCAGATTACTGAATCAAATTTACAGATGAGAGGATTTTTGAAATCACAATGTAAATCTCTACTGGAATATGTAACGATGTCACCGTTACCGCGTAGGGTTTTCAAGGAGATGTGAATCAAAGAAAATGTACAAGCAAACATCCCCACAAGCAAACATTTAAGATCAGAGTTGTATAAGTTACTAGACCAAGTGCAGACCCGTTGGGTCTGTTTCCCCAACGGCGTTTGCGGGGGGGGGGGGCTGAGGCATCACACTCACATTAACCACCCCCCAAACACACAGGTGGGGGGAGGGGGGATGAGAAGAGGGGAGGGAGGGGAGAGGAGGATGAAACGGGACAGATTTGGGAGGGAAAGGAGAGCGGGGTAGGGGGTGAGAGAGGGGGATGGGGAGAGAGATGTGGGTGAGGGGGGGGGGGATGGGGAGGGAGGGGAGGGAAGGGGAGAGGGGTTGGTGGAGAGAGGGGAAAGAGTGGGGAGGGAGAGTGGAGGGGGAAGGGGCGAGAGAAGTGAAGTGAAAGAGAGGGAGGAGAGAGGGATGGGGAGGGGAGAGAGATGTGGGGGGGAGGGATGGGGACGGAGAGGAGGAGGGAGGGGTAAGAGTGTGGAGGGAGGGGGTAGAGTGTGGAGGGAGGGGGAGAGATGTGGGGGGAGAGGGGGGAAAGAGTGGGGAGGGATAGTGGGAGGGGGGAGAGGTGGAAGAGTGGGGAGGGTCAGAGGGGTAGGGGGAAGGGGAGAGGGGAGGGAGGGGGAGAGAGAGGGGTGGGGGAGGGAAAGGGGTGGGGTGAGGGAGAGAAGTGGAAGAGTGGGGAGGGAGGGGTAGGGGGAGTGGTGGAAGAGGGACAGAGGGGTAGGGGGAAGGGGGCGGGGGGAGAGTGGGAAGGGGATAGGGTAGAGAGTAAAGGGGGGTGGGGGAGAGAGGGATGGGTGGGAGAGGGAGAGGGGTGAGAAGAGGGAAACTTAGAAACATAGAAATTAGGTGCAGGAGTCGGCCATTCGGCCCTTCGAGCCTGCACCTCCAGTCAATATGATCATGGCTGATCATCCAACTCAGTATCTTGTACCTGCCTTCTCTCCACACCCCCTGATCCCTTTAGCCACAAGGCCCACATCTAACTCCCTCTTAAATATAGCCAATGAACAGGCCTCAACTACCTTCTGTGGCAGTGAATTCCAGAGATTCACCACTCTCTGTGTGAAAAATGTTTTTCTCATCTCGGTCCTAGAAGATTTTCCCCTTATCCTTAAACTGTGACCCCTTGTTCTGGACTTCCCCAACATCGGTTTCTATAAGATCCCCCCTCAATCTTCTAAAATCTAGCGAGTACAAGCCGAGTCTATCCAGTCTTTCTTCATATGAAAGTCCTGACATCTCAGGAATCAGTCTGGTGAACCTTCTCTGTACTCCCTCTATGGCAAGAATGCCTTTGAGCATTGGGCATTGTGACATCACACAATGGAACGTTCACCATGGGCTGGGGCTCATGGGGGGGAGAGAGGGGGGGGAGAGAGTAGTGGGTGAGGCGGGGCAGCAGCTAGCAGGGGGCCCAAGCAAGGCCCAGAGCGATCTGAGGACCAAAGATCCTATAGCGAGCTGCTGACGATCAGCGTTACAGTCGATCGGGCCGGGGAGACGGAGAGGAGGTCATCCCCTGTGACGGGTAGAGAGGAGAGGGGTGAGAGCGACAGAGGAGAGGGGAGTAGGTGAGAAGAGAAGGGGGGGGGGGAGGTGTAGTGGAGCCGGGCGAGTGAGTGGGCTACGAAAACCGGAGAGAGATAGAACCGACCTGACTCTCTGGAAACCCGCAGCTGGAGTGAGCTGGCAGGGGAGGGGCGTGACTTCACAAGCTTCACAAGAGGAGAAAGCTCTTCAGCGGGTGAGTGCCGTGACCTCGGGATCTGAAGAACTTTCTCATTCTTTCTGCGCCTTTTGAAGAACAGCGGGGGGGAAGGGGGTATGAGTTGTCGTGGGGAAAGAGATGGGGGAAAGAGGAGGAGGAGAGGGGAGAGGATTAAGGAAGCGGGGAGCGTACCTGGTTGCGCATTGAAAATCTGTGCAGCTGGTCGCGAGGAACAAAGGCATTGTGACGTCAGCAGCTGGCCAGCGGCGATATTTGAAAAAAACAGTCTGTTTGGTGAACAATTTTGGTGAAAATTTCAGGAAATAATGGACCAAATGTACAGATGAGGGGATTTCTAAAATCATAAGGTAAATCGCTACTGAAATGTGTAAAAATGTCCCCGTTTTTTCGTCTGGTTTTCGCGGAGATACGTTTCAAAGGCAAAATTACACACAACCACACACACACACACGCATGCACACACAGTTTTAAAAGTATATAGATATGATATGATGTGCGGGGCAACTTCTCTTTACACTGAGAGTCGTGGGTACCTGAAACATGATGTCAAGAACAACTCTTATCTGCCTGCACATAATCCATATTCCGCTTTTCTCTGTACATCTATATCATGACATCTGTATCTGCCCATCTAAAAGTTTCTTAAATGACACTATTGTAACTGCCTCAACCAACAGCCCGGCAGCTTACTCCAGGCATTCACCACCCTTTGTGTAAAAAACTTTGTCCCGCACAGCTCCTTTAAACTTTGCCCCTCTCAACTTCAACCTATGCCCTCTAGTATTTGATTATTCCATTCTGGGAGAAAGGTGTTGACTGTCTACGTCTGTCATAATTATATATTTCTATCAGGTCTTCCCGCAATCTTTAGTATTTTAAAGAAAATGATCCAAATCTGTCCAACCTCTCTCCCTGTTGGTAATACCCCTTAATCCAGTTGAGATTCTGGTAAACCTCCTCTGCACCCATTCCAAAGCTTCTACATCCTTCCTGTAATGGGATGAACAGAAAAGCATGACATATTCCAAATGCAGCTTAACCAACGTCCTATCAAGCTGTATCATGACTTCCTTAGTAGGAAAAAACTATAGATGCTGGTTTAAATCGAAGGTAGACACAAACTGCTGGAGTAACTCAACGGGACAGGCAGCATCTCTGGAGAAAAGGAATGGGTGACGTTGCAGGTCGACACTCTTCTTCAGACTCAAGAAGGGTCTCAACGTGAAACGTCACCCATTCCTACTCTCCAGAGATGCTGCTTGTCCCGCTGAGTTACTCCAGCAGTTTGTGTCTACCTTCATGACTTCCTGACTTGTATACTCAATGCCCCAACCTATGAAGGCAAGCATACCATATGCCTGCTTTACCACTCTACATGGTGAGTTGACATTTTCAGCGAGTTATGCACTTAGACCCCAGGATCCCCCTGTGCATGAATGCCATTAAGGGTCAGGCCATAAATTGTATATATTCTCCCCAGGTATGTAGCATCAGGGTTGGCAAGGTAGGCAGTGCCTACCATGACTACATTTATAAAACTGTAATTATTAAATATAAATAGTTAAGATTTCCAATTCATTTACTGAATTCAGTATTTAATATTAAATGGTTATTATTTTAATAATCGATCTTAAGTAGTCATAATTCTCCCGTGCCTTTTATCCGCAGTACATGCAATACGCGTAACTATGTTCGACTCACGTGCTGCGGACGCTCCTTCACTTACAACGGGCAATAAAGGCAGCTGAAATCCTGCCTTTGCACCGTGGACTGTGCACAAGGTGCTGCGCATGCCCACGGCAGAGGAGACCAATCTGCACATGCGTGTTTTTTAAAGATTTTTTAAAAACCGACTGACTGCCTACAGGACCGATCTGCGCATGCGCGGTTTTATAATTTTCTGTGCATGTGTGGATTTTCACGATTTTTAAAGGTCGACTGACTGCCCAGTGCCTACCCTGAGTAATTACACACAGCACGTGCCTGATTCTCCCCTTATATTCAACCTCCCAAAGTGCAACACCTCACACTTGCTTGGATTAAACTCCATCTGTTTTTTTCTCCACACATTTCTGTAGCTGATCTGTATCCTGCTGAATAACTGGACAGCCTTCCTCACAGTCCGTGACCCCAGCAATCTTGTCGCTATCTACAAACTTACTAACCAACCCGTCCACGTCCAAATCATGTACATATATCACTTACAGCTGAGGTCCCAGCACAGATACCTGCAGAACTCCACTGGTCACGGATCTCCAGCCTGAATATCATCCTTCCGCCACAACTCTTACTGTCTTCTATAGTCAGCCAGTTCTGAACCTATACGATCTAAGTCACTGTTAATCCTGTACATTATAATCTTCTGGATCAGCCTACCATGTGGGACTTTTATCGAATACCCTACTAAAATCTATGTAGACCACATTCACTGCCTCACCAACAATCACCTTCGTCACCTCCACAATAAACGTGATCAAGTTAGTAAGACATAACCTGATGTGTACAAAGTCATGCTGACTGTCCCTAACTAAACCATTCTCATCCAAATGGAAGTAAATCCTCTCCTGAAGACTCCTCTCCAATAACCTTCCAACTGTCTTACAAAGAGCATGAGCATAGGACATAAGGTGCCAACCTCTTCATTGATCCCTGGAATTAAAAACAGGCAAACATTTTCGCCAATTATTGAATACATTTCCAGATACTCAGTTCCATTGAATTTAATGGAAATAAATGTTCATGGGAGAGAACACCTAGCAGAAGATGTCTATGAACAATTAGCATTTGCTAACACGGCAAATTTCTTTCCAATATGCTCAGCTGATTCTCCTCAGTTGTATCGCAGGTGGGTAATTTTCAGAAGTCACTGGAGAGCATTTTGAAGCAGGAAAGTAGTTGATCATTCTAGTTCTTTGTAAATTGGGAATGGTGAAGCTAATCGTGTTATCCCTTAGCCGAGCGTAGATCCTACAGCATAAATTTATTACTCAGTGTTTGGGTATACACAGTCAATTAGCAAGCTTCCGAATACTAATTCCATCAGGAATGGCAAGGCATTAAATTACATTTCTGCATTTCAACAACACAGTAAATTATCTTACAGACAATGGAATCCGATGCAATTTCTAGTGAAACAAACTTGACAGAATACCAACATGTTATTTTAATTTTGATCTGAAAAATAATCTTTCTGTTGTATCTGCAGCCAAGCCATCAGGCACATAATTCACTTACCTTTTCCCAGTAAAAGTTCAGGTTAATCTCTGATGCCCCCCAAAATATTACAGCTCTATTAAATTTAATTTACTTACCTTGTAGTGGAAAAGGAACAACCCACAAAACAGACTGTAAATATCTGCTGTTAATAGGGAGAGGTTGACAGCAGTGGCACTGCTTCTTTTAATGACGATAGGCATGAAGCTGTACAGACCAAACATACAGGCACTGAAGCCAACATACAGCAGCCCTGGAAAAGAGAGCAAGAAAGATATTATTTCTTTTTCAAATTAAAAATAGAAATGCAAATTGTTTCACTTCAAAAGCTTTGAAACCAGCAAAAATTGTCAACGACTCACTATCACGCTGCTCAGTCAGTGGTTCCTATAGGAATGATTGTCAACAAAACAACACAAGCATTGCACAGCAGCAGAGTGCTGTCTCACAGTGCCAGAGACCTGGGCTCGAACCTGACTAGGGGTGCAGACTGTGTGGAGTTTGTGACTGCGTGGATTTTCTCCCGGATCTCCAAAAGACGTGCAAACATGCCATTTGCTTACCTATTTACTTGGGAACAAATAATATAGGATCAATGTGCAGATTTATTCTTTTGTATAAAAGCTCACTTTTAGTTGTGACAAATGCTTCTAAGATATCTGTATATCAGTTATGGGTTTCAAGAATTTTAAAGGGAAATGGAAAATAGCGCTGTCATGGGGTGAAAGGACTTTAAAAGAAATCTGAAAGTAAATGATTTTACTGTAGTTATAATCTGAAATGAAAATGTTCTTAATTGAAGTCTTCATGAGCCTCAATATTTTTAATGTGGTCTATTTTTTTGGCTCGTTTGGCCAACAATGAGAATCCATTTGATGAACAGGATGAAAAATTACTTGTCTGAGTGATTCCTGTATTTTTAATACATGAAAAGACAACAAGCATTCTCTAAAAACCTTAAGACATTTTTTAGGTAGGAAGTATGCCCTCATTATATTGATAACACGTTTTTCTAATATCTAAACTTTTTGAAGGAAGTGATGCAATGGGTTTTCAGTTTTTTGACATGACTTTGCATTCAACCAAATCTGATAGTTCATAGATAGAAGTGGCCTCATTCCGGACCAGAGAGAGAATGGGCACACATCAGTTCCATTTCTAATTTAATAATCTAGGTTATAAAGAAAGAAACATTTGTTACAAACTCAAACTATTACTTCTATATTGAACAGTGTCTTGTGCCATCTACCTCATTCAGACTATCTTTAAATTGGATTTTACCTTACACCAAACGTTATTGCCTTCATCCTGTATATGTACACTGAGGATGGTTTGATTGTAATCGTGTATAGTCTTTTCGCCGCCTGGATAGGACTCAACAAAAAAGCTTTTCACTGCACCTCTGTACTAGAAACATAGAAAATAGGTGCAGGATTCAGCCCTTCATTGTGATCATGGCTGATCGTCCCCTATCAATAACCCGTGCCTGCCTTCTCCCCATATCCCTTGACTCCACTAGCCCCTCGAGCTCTATCTAACTCTCTCTTAAATCCATCTAGTGACTTGGCCTCCACTGCCCTCTGTGGCAGGGAATTCCATAAATTCACAACTCTCTGGGTGAAAAAGTTGTTTCTCACCTCAGTCCTAAATGACCTCCCCTTATCACCAGAGCCCTATACAACAGCAGAAGAACCTCTTTACTCCTATACTGAAATCCTCTTGTTATGAAAAGTGACAATAAACTAAACTAAGCTACTCTATTTCCAGCACCATCGACTCATCTAACACTGGTATGTTCCAGGGATCCGTCAGCCCTCCTTAGCACTTCTTATTAGTCTATTTTGGGCTGACTGATGTTTCAGGACCAAACCTCAGGAATGCCCAGGCACAACAAGCAGCAGGACCATTAGGAGCTGAGCTGATCCAAATATTTGCCAAATGACTTTAGATCAGATATCCTGGATAATCATGTGAACTGCATGAAGTGACTATCTTATTGTGTTTCCCACCAACCCAGCTGGTTTGCAATGGATGTTTCCGCCTGACAACATAGTCGATATTGGAAATGTACTTTGCATGCAATTATGGAATGATCTTGCTTGCTGCCATTCTGAGCACAGTATATTAAAGTGCAAGGGTACTGCTTACTCCTCTCTAATCCCCAGGGTTCATCCATCAGCTCATAAGTACCCAGGCACAACATTTTCTTGGCAATAGAAACATAGAAAATAGGTGCAGGAGTAGGCCATTCGGCCCTTCGAGCCTGCACCGCCATTCAATATGATCATGGCTGATCATTCAACTCAGTATCCTGTACCTGCCTTCTCTCCATACCCCCTGATCCCTTTAGCCACAAGGGCCACATCTAACTCCCTCTTAAATATAGCCAATGAACTGGCCTCAACTACCTTCTGCGGGAGAGAATTCCACAGATTCACCACTCTCTGTGTGATAAAAGTTTTCCTCATCTCGGTCCTAAAAGATTTCCCCTTTATCCTTAAACTGTGACCCCTTGGTCTGGACTTCCCCAACATCGGGAACAATCTTCCTGCATCTAGCCTCTCCAACCCCTTAAGAATTTTGTACGTTTCTATAAGGTAAGAGAGAGCAAAGTAATTCATATGTTTTTTGCACAAAATAATAAATTCAATGTCAAACTGAGGTGTACTTACATAGGTTTGACTTGTGGAATTGATGAAAACAGATGTTATATTGGATGGCCACTAGGTATAATTTTCTATTAACTATCGAGTCACCTTAATGATGTGGTAATGTGGTAGAATCCGATGCACTGCCAAGCCCCAAGCATGAGTTTAATTTACTAATGCTGCTCAAGTGCATTGATAACGCACCAGTTGTGTGTCATTTTTCATGTATATATTTAAAAGAAATGCAAAATTATATATTTTTTTGTCACAACTATAAAAATTTTAAAAAATACACTGCATAAAAATTACACTGGCTCTGGAGAGGCTCCAGAGGAGGTTTGCAAGAATGATCCCAGGAATGAGTGGGTTAACATATGATGAGCGTTTGACAGCACAGGGCCTACGCTCGCTGGAGTTTCGGATAAAGGGAGTCCTTATTGAAACTTACCGAATAGTGAAAGGCTTGGATTGAATGGATGTGGAGAGGATGTTTCCACTAGTGGGAGAGTCTAGGACCAGAGGTCATAGCCTCAGAATTAAAGGACGTTCCTTTAGGAAGGAGGTGAGGAGGAATTTCTTTAGTCAGAGGGTGAGAATGTGTGGAATTCTTGGCCACAGAAGGCTAAGTCAATGGATATGTTTTAAGGCTGAGATAGATAGATTCTTGATTAGTACTGGTGTCAGGGGTTATGGGGAGAAGGCAGGATAATGGGGTTTGGAGGAAGAGATAGATCAGCCATGACTGAATGAGACGATGGGTTGAATGGCCTAATTCTGCTCCTATTACTTATGTCCTTATAATCAACCACCAACAGATCTTAGCACATTGACAATAATAACCTCAATTAGCATCTTGGAAATGCCTTGCAAGGACATAAACAATGATATTGTTGTTTAGGCCAGAAGTGGAAATTAGACTAAATTATTAATAGTAAATCCTCTTTATGAAAGAAAACAGTTGTAATTAATCCTCAGTTGCAAGTGATAAATGTGGAATATAGTTGGAGGTGTATGTTGAACTCTGCGTTCATATTTATATGTATTCTGCAAGTGAGCAGTCAAAATATTGTCATTTGTCGAAATATTCTTTAAAATCGTCTTATCCTTTAACAAATTTTGATAAGACTCCTGTGAAACACACTGGGAAATGTAAAAGGAAATTACGATAAAAGCCTAAGATTGGATCGTTTCTTCAGTATTACATGTTCCAATGTTCACGGAGCAATATTTAATTCAGTTTATTGTTTAGTAAGTGATAATTTATTGAATTACTGGCTTATTTTTTATCTCTAACGCAATGCCCTCATTAAGATCTTTATCTGTCCCAACATTTGTTCCATCAAGTAGAAACTCGTTCTTTATTCGTTGTCCTCTAAGTAATGCATGCACGGTGGCGCAGCGGTAGAGTTGCCACCTTATAGCGCCAGAGACCTGGGTTAGATCCCGACTATGGGTGCTGTCTGTACGGAATTTGTACGTTTTCCCCGTGACTGTGTGTGTTTTCTCTGAGATATTCGGTTTCCTCCCACACTCCAAAGACGTACAGGTTTGTAGGTTAATTGGCTTGGTATAAATGTAAATTGTCCCTAGTGTGTGTAGGATAGTGTTAATGTGCGGGGATCGCTGGTTGGCGTGAACTCGGTGGGCCGAAGGGCCTGTTTCCACTCTGTATCTCTAAACTAAACTAAACTAATGCAAAGGTGGCATTGTACACATTTAAATATGGGCAATGCTGAACAATTATCTACCTCTTTGATGATCCTCAGATTATCCTTGATCGGACTTGATCGGCTTTACCTTGCACTAAACGTTATTCCCTTAATACGGATCTATACACTGCAAATGGATCGATAGTAATCACGTATTGTCTTTCTGCTAACTGGTTGGCATGCAACAAAAACCTTTCACTGTACCTCAGTACACGTGACAATAAATTACGCTAAACTAAACCTTCGATCCACCATTCACGATCATGGCTCATCTTCAAACTCAGCTCCTCATTTTCTATTATTCCCTTAATATCTGAAAATCTACTGATCCCTATTTACACATATAATGTAGACAAGTACAACACAGGAATGGACTAAAATGTCTGTGCTGAACATAATGCCAAAATAAACTAAGCCTACACATGATCCATGCACCATCCATTTAGTACCAAACCAATGACTTAGCCTCCCCAGGTCTTTTGCGTAGAGTATTCCACAGAACCCCCAACTCTATGATCAGGAGAAATGTCTTCATTAATTCTAAATACCCCACCCGTTAATCTGAGATTGCAATCGATGGCTCTAGGCTCCTCAGACCAGGGAAACATCCTCAGTGCATCAATTCTGTTGAGCCTGTAAATTAGAACAGGGCACTTCCATATGCTATTCACACATGCTTGATATTTGCCCAGCATCAGGCATGCCATCACTTGCATAGATTCACGCTTCCATTCATTCTGTAGGAAGCTCCACTCTATGACCTTTATGGAATAGTCTCAGTTGAACCAGGAGCACATTGAACAGGTGTTTTGCTTTTCTATTTAATGGGACTGTACTGGCATCAGAAGATCTGAATATGTAGTGACTGCAGAGAGTCCAAACATCTTCCTCCACTCAACTACGCGCATTGGACTTTGTCCATGGAGCTGATGTACTATAATGCTGAGACGTTCTATTCTGCACTCTGCATCTTCCTCTTTGCTCTATTGTACCCGAGTTTGATTCAATTGTATTTATTTTATAGAATTATCTGATCTGATTAGACAGCATGCAAAACAAAGCTTTTCACCGTACCTCAGTGCACTTGACAATAATAAACATAAACCTAATAGACAAGGGCTAGGCTTCACCGTTGGCTCCTTGCAGCAGTGAGCTCTCCAACTGCAGTAGCCGAACAGCCATACAACTACCAGGACTGCAGTGAAAAGCATTGATCTCCTCAAGATGAGATTTCTTTGCTTGAAGCAATCTTGGGCTGCTCTTCAGAGGAGTCAACCAGAAATGTAAATTCCATTGCAATGTGCTGCATGATGCACAGCAATCTTGTATCAAGCACCACGTGGTAATGAAGACAGCAGCCACAATCAGACAAAGACGAACATGGATCCCCAGAGCCCAGTATTCAGGAGGCAGAGCCTGAAGGAGCAGCGGAAAGCAGCAGCCTGGTCATGTCCCTGGCCAATATTCACCTCAGCTTTTTGCTAAGTGGCAAGGGAAGCCGAGGACGCAAGTCCTTAATAGAAAGACAATTTTCCCAAGGAACCTGCAAAATATAATTCCCAATGTAAATTCCAATCCTTAATACCAACTTGATCCTCCAATATTCAGCTGGGAGAAGCCCGAGGAGGCATCAAATGCTTCACACTCTGCTGCGTATGGCCACCTGCACTGAATGCAGCATGTGATTGAACAAACCTCTGTGCTTTGTTCCATTTTAATGGTTTGCTGTAACGTAGCTGTGTCTCCTGATAAATGGCATTTTTTTTAAAGAACTCACTCTGCAATTTATTTATGCCACTGGTGCAGCTGGTAGACCTGCTGCCTCACAGCGCCAGCGACTCAGGTTCAATCCCCATCCATGTTCACCCTGTGATAGCGTGGGTTTCCTCCCACATCACAAAGATGTATAGGTTTGTACGTTAATCATTCTCTGTAATTTGCCTGCAGGGTGAGTGATGGACTTGTTGGCCATTGTTTCCATGCTGCATCCTTCAATCAATTAAACTGGTCAGAAGTTGCATCTGGAATTGTCTGGAATTGTCCAGACCTCTTCTAAACTGAACGTTGGCCAATTTGCCTTTTTTTTTTAAAATAAAAAAAGGGGGTTCCAATTGGACGTTAGGACTAAATACAGCTAGATCTTAAAAACACCAAAGTGAGTTCAATTGAATTTCTAGGCAATTGTGCTCTTTGTTAAAAACTTCTATACATGTTACTTTCAGTCACAGTAAACACTTGTATCATTATTTTGTTTCAGGGGAAGACAAGAGGAGAGCTGAAGGTCAGAGTACACTTCTTCTTATAGCCTCTGACCTATAAATCCTTCTTGTTATTCACAAACTTTAAAAAGCCCAGCCATCAAAAATGAATGAAAAGAGGATAAAAGTAAAATTCTCACCTATCTGCCAATCCCATGGTACCTTTAACAATTCCTTATGTTCTATTATAGCCCTGTAATAAAAAAAGTTAAAATGATTCATTTATTTTGCACTTCAGTCAATAGGATACTTGCCTCATACCTGCCCCTAGAAGAGTAATTCAGCTGCATAAACATCCAACAAATAGTTCTATGAGCAGTACATAGTTAATCATATTGAACGTTAGCACTTGGGGCAATTAAATACACTTGACGTTATCCAACAATGGTTAGATACAGTCATCTATGCACTAAATAGTAGAATTGCTTCAAAACATTTTTCATAAACAACATTGGTATATTTGTTTAAAGCATGTTGTGTAATGTCCTATCAATCATTTCCGGATAAATAAGCCTGGAATATAGTTTCAGAAATGACAAAAACTGGTGGTCACAAAAGAAAAACAGGGTGGAAATTAACTTAAATAAATAAAAACATGTCTTCCAATTTTAGCCCATGAATTATTTCAGATTTGGTGACCTGGATTTTGAAGGGAATTGTGGCATTTAGTCATCAAATTTTTCATTGCTTATGTGCGCAGCCCAAATTAAAGCCCAGCTCCAGGTTAGACCTTATGCCCAGACACCTAACCAACTGCTTTCACGGGAGGGAAGAAGCAGAAAGGGACTTAAATAATGAGTCCTCTTGTGGGCCTGTCCCACTTAGGTGATTTCTCAGCGGACTGCCAGCAACTGTCAAATTGCCGGCAGTCGCCGGAAAAAACGGCAACTAGAACGGCGACTGAGTTGAACGCACACACACAAACACATCGCTTCTTTCATGAGCCCGTTATGCAGGCGGGGGCTACAGCAGGCGGGGGAAGCGCTGTCTAAAGAATTCACACGGTGCAAAGCCAAGGTGAAACAGACACACACAGAAGGTTGGCGCTGTAAAAAGACAGCTAAAGCACAGTGTACGGTAAGTCCTTTAAAATAGGAGGGGAGAGGGGGGAGAAGGGGGGAGAAGGAGTGGAGGCAACTTTTAAGAAGCCAGAGGTACACGCTGTGAAGTTCGGCAGACATTTAACATTACCAGTTGGTTATCCTTGATTCTGAAAACTACTGCTTGCCTTTTTTTCCCCAATGAGCCAATGAAATTCACCGGTCAGCACTGGCTACAACCTACGAGAACCTCCAACCTCCTGGCAACGCATTAGGACCTCCTGGCGACCCACCAACGGCACGAGAATTTTCGCTGCTCTCCATGGCGGCTTCATTCTAGTTGCCGCTAATTTTTCAACATGTTGAAAAATTCACAGTGACCATAATGAGGCCGCGACTAGTTTCTCACGACCATGAAGGCGACTCCCCGGCAACCACATGCGAACATGTGGCGACTGCTTATTCTCCTGCAGTCGCCTAAAAAGTCGCCTAAGTGGGACAGACCCATAAATTTAGTAATAACAAGGAACTGCAGATGCTGGTTTATACCAAAGATAGAAATAAAATTCTGGAGCAACTCAGCGAGTCAGGCAACATCTCCGGCAAAAAACGATAACTAACATTTTGGGTCTGAACCCTTCTTCTGACTGTTTGCAGGGAGGAGCGGGGGGAAAACTGTGAGAGAAGAGGAGGCCGCACAAATCACAGCCGGCAATAGATAACATCGGCCCTGATAGGCATATTGTTGGTTTAGATTTTTTTATTGTTTGAAAGTACTTCAACAATTTTATTTAAATGAAGAAATATAGATATCTTTTTAATGGTCTTACATTGTTTTTAATGGGCCCTGATAGACCTGGCCTTGCTGCTGTCCGTGTCCACCCATTCGCAGCGACCTGATCTAATAAAGAGCCATTAACTATCTCTCCCCGTGAAAGAGTGTGCCTCTGACCTGGAGCTGGCCACTACCAGTGTACAGGCCAATGTTGACAATAATTTATCAAATATGTAATATTTGTAATTTTTTTTAAACTAGTAATTACAATTGTATATTAAATTGTATATTAAAGACATAAAATAATCCATTATATAAAACAATATCATTTTATTTTAATCTCTGTTGTTCAACATTTTAAGATGTCGTAGAACGCGTTTTAAAAAATATTTTGCCTCAGTTAAGAAACAACCAGTTTAGCGGAAAAATCTTCACTCAAGACCCAACATGTAGGGGAGAGAGAAGAAAAAGAAAATAAACAGAAAATAAGAGGTGGTGGGTTTCTTAAATGTGTATATTTTAATGCTAGGAGTAATGTAAGAAAGGTGGATGAGTTTAGAGCCTGGATTGACACCTGGAAGTATGATGTTGTGGCGATTAGTGAAACATGGTTGCAGGATGGCTGTGATTGGAAACTAAATATTACAGGATTTTGTTGCTTCAGGTGTGATAGAATTGGAGGGGCAAGAGGTGGAGGTGTTGCATTGCTTGTCAGGGAAGATATTACAGCAGTGCTTTCGCAGGATAGATTAGACGACTCGTCTAGGGAGGCTATTTGGGTGGAACTGAGAAATGGGAAAGGTGTAGCAACCTATTATAGACCGCCTAATGTGGAGCAAGAATTGGAAGAGCAAATATGTAAGGAGATAGCAGATATTAGTAGTAAGCACAAGGTAGGGATTGTGGGACATTTCAATTTTCCACACATAGACTGGGAAACACATTCTGTAAAAGGGCTGGATGGTTTGGAGTTTGTAAAATGTGTGCAGGATAGTTTTTTGCAGCTATACATAGAGGTACCTACTAGAGAAGGGGCAGTGCTGGACCTCCTGTTAGGAAATGAGACAGGTCAGGTGGCGGAGGTATGTGTTGGGGAGCACTTCGGGTCCAGTAATCACAATACCATTAGTTTCAATATAACTATGGAGAAGGTCAGAACTGGACCAAGGGTTGAGATTTTTGATTGGCTACCTTTGAGGAGATGCGAAAGGATTTTAAAGGAGTGAATTGGGACATTTTGTTTTATGGGAAGGAAGTAGTAGAGAAATGGAGGACATTTAAAGGTGACATTTTAAGAGTACAGAATCTTTATGTCCCTGTTCGGTTGAAAGGAAAGAGTAATAATTGGAAAGAGCCATGGTTTTCAGGGGAAATTGGACACTTGGTTCGGAAAAAGAGAGAGATCTACAATAATTATAGGCAGCATGGAGTAAATGAGGTGCTTGAGGAGTATAAAGAATGTAAAAAGAATCTTAAGAAATAAATTAGAAAAGCTAAAATAAGATATGAGGTTGCTTTGGCAAGTAAGGTGAAAGTAAATCCAAAGGGCTTCTACAGCTATATTAATAGCAAAAGGATAATGAGGGATAAAATTGGTCAACTAGAGAGTCAGAGTGGACAGCTATCTGCAGAGCCAAATGAGATGGGGAAGATATTGAACAATTTCTTTTCTTCGGTATTCACCAAGGAGGATATTGAATTATGTGAGGTAAGGGAAACAAGTAGAGTAGCTATGGAAACTATGAGGATCAAAGAAGAGGAACTACTGAAACTTTTGAAAAATATAAAAGTGGATAAGTCTCCAGGTCCTGACAGGATATTCCCAAGGAATTGAGGGAAGTTAGTGTAGAACTAGCAGGGGCTATGACAAAATATTTCAAATGTCATTAGAAACGGGAATGGTGCCGGAGGATTGGCGTACTGCGCATGTTGTTCCATTGTTTAAAAAGGGTTCTAAGAGTAAACCTAGCAATTATAGACCTGTTAGTTTGACGTCAGTGGTGGGCAAATTAATGGAAAGGATACTTAAAGATAATATATATAAGCATCTGGATAAACAGGGTCTGATTAGGAACAGTCAACATGGATTTGTGCCTGGAAGGTCATGTTTGACTAATCTTCTTGAATTTTTTGAAGTTGTTACTAGGGAAATTGATGAGGGTGAAGCGGTGGATGTTGTCTATATGGACTTCAGTAAGGCCTTTGACAAGGATCCACGTGGAAGGTTGGTTAAGAAGGTTCAATTGTTGGGTATTAATAGTGGAGTAGCAAGATGGATTCAACAGTGGCTGAATGGGAGATACCAAAGAGTAATGGTGGATAACTGTTTGTCAGGTTGGAGGCCGGTGACTAGTGGGGTGCCTCAGGGATCTGTGTTGGGTCCACTGTTGTTTATCATATACATCAATGATCTGGATGATGGTGTGGTAAATTGGATTAGTAAGTATACAGGTGATACTAAGACAGGTGGTGTTGTGGATAATGAAGTAGATTTTCAAAGTCTACAGAGAGATTTAGGCCATTTAGAAGAGTGGGCTGAAAGATGGCAGATGGAGTTTAATGCTGATAAGTGTGAGGTGCTACATCTTGGCATGACAAATCAAAATGGGACTTACATGGTAAATGGTAGTGAATTGAGGAATGCAGTTGAACAGAGGGATCTGGGAATAACCGTGCATAGTTCCCTGAAAGTGGAATCTCATGTAGATAGGGTGGTAAAGAAAGCTTTTGGTGTGCTGGCCTTTATGAATCAGAGCATTGAGTATAGAAGTTGGGATCCAATGTTAAAATTGTACAAGGCATTGGTGAGACTAATTCTGGAGTATGGTGTACAATTTTGGTCGCCAAATTGTAGGAAATATGTCAACAAAATAGAGAGAGTACAGAGGAGATTTACTAGAATGTTGCCTGGGTGTCAGCACCTAAGTTACAGAGAAAGGTTGAACAATAGGTATTTATACGCATAAGGTTAAGGGGGGACTTGATAGAGGTCTTTAAAATGATGAGAGGGATAGACAGAGTTGACGTGGATAAGCGTTTCCCACTGAGAGTAGGGAAGATTCAAACAAGAGGACATGATATGAGAATTAAGGGACAAAAGTTTAGGGGTAACATGAGGGGGAACTTCTTTTCTCAGAGAGTGGTAGCTGTGTGGAATGAGCTTCCAGTGGAAGTGTTGGAGGCAGGTTCGATTTTATCATTTAAAAATAAATTGGATAGGGATATGGATGGGAAAGGAATGAAGGGTTATGGTCTGAGAGCAGGTAGATGGGACTAGGTGAGGGTAAGTGTTCGGCGGACTAGAAGGGCCGAGATGTCCTGTTTCCGTGCTGTAATTGTTATATGGTTATATGGTTAAGTATCTATGAAACTATTTTTGACTTCATTCATTGTTCATATTTCTAAAACAAACTTGACACATTATTAAAATATCTTGTAATAGTGATCAATGGATCTATTAAGAAACTAATCCAAACAGTTTCTGCATGGCTAGATTTTTAGGGGCATTATTAAACCGTCACACCTTTTTTACAATAATTGAAGTAGTTTGAAAAACATAGGAACATTTTACATTAAGAATTTGTTATGTATCGTATTTTCACATAAAGTATACACTTTTATATAATCACATCCTCAAATATATGAATATTAGCTAAATTATTGCTTTATACATTTCAAATAAAACAAATAATAGTGCAATTCACTGCGAAACGTCAATTGTTTCCTCAACATTGCTTGGAATGCAATGCAATCAACTCTTGGTGTAGTCTGATGCTACTCATCCACACCATGATATCTGTACAAGTGACAGGCCACCGGGCCAACAGCATGCAAGTGATGTAAATCAACACCCGTTCATTGTATGAGAAGGGCATTCCTTTCGCAACTTTCAAATCACGGGTAGCAGTGGAATGAACGATTAAGATAGGAAAAGTAGAATACAAAGAAATAAAGTTATTAAGGGATCTAAATTCTATATTTTTTCCAATTTTAAGTTGACTTTATATGATTATGCGTTTCCATGTATATTACAGATATCTCCTAATATTTTGCTGAACTTCTGAGGTAGGGCTCATCTGGATGTTTGCTAATTTGTGATGAAAAATTACATTTCCAATTCTTTTTCATAGAAATTCTAGCAATCTTAAAGTAATCCGAATTGTTTAATGTATATAACAAACAGCACGGGACCAACGCTGACCCCTGCAATACACCACTGGTCACAAGCATCCATTACGAAAAACAACCCTCCACATCTATCCTTTCTCTATGTCTGTCATCTCTGTCATATGTGCACAACGACCTCTGGCTCCTCATTCTTGCCCTTGAGAACAGTCTGTAGCCGCTCCGAGTCATCCCTGGCACTAGGAGGGCAATACACCATCATGGAATCCTATTTGTGGCCACAGAATCTGCTGCCTATCCCCCTAACTATAGAATCTTCTATCACTAGAGCAGTCTGACCTCACCTTATGTTCAAGAAGGAACTGCAGATGCTGGAAAATCGAAGGTAGACAAAAGTGCTGGAGAAACTCAGCGGGTGAGGCAGCATCTATGGAGCGAAGGAAATAGGCAATGTTTCAGGCCGTCTGAAGAAGGGTTTTGGCCTGAAATGTTGCCTATTTCCTTCACTCTATAGATGCAGCCGCATTCGCTGAGTTTCTCCAGCACTTTTGTCTGACCTCACCTTACCCCACTGTGTCTCAAAGCCAGACCTGATGCCAGTGACATGGTAGATGCTGCTTTTACCTGCAGTCATCCATCCCAACAGTGTCCGAAAGAGTATACATATTTTTGAGCGGAAAGGCTACAGGTGATTCATACACTCTGTGCTTACTCCTTTTACCCTTCCCGGTGGTCAGCCATCTACTTTCCGCCTGCACCTTAGGGGTGACCAATGTGGACATTGGGATAGCTCAAGCCTTTCTACAGAGCTCCATCTTACCATTGACAGAACACACGTTGATTAATTTATTTATTTAAGATTGATCAAGCAGAGAGGGTGGAGTGGGGGGCAGGAGTGGGTATAAAAAGGGAGGAGAGGATGGGAAGAGAGGGTGGGAGGAAAGAAAGATGTTTAAATTCAGTTAATTTCCAACCAGGCCAATAGTGAATTCCAGTAGCTGACAACAGAGGCTTATCAGTGCACAATGCCTCTGGGGCAGCAGAGAAGGAGTGGTTTTGCTAATTGCCAGAAATTTAAAATGCAACTGAGCTGCAAGGCTCAGTTGAAATAGAGGTATGAGATTAATCAATCCTTCATCACGTAGTGTTTTGCTGGACATTAAGAATATATAGGTATTCTACCTTGCAAAGGCATAAAATAGAAAAATGTATAATGCCTTCCTGGTATCTGTAACTCAACATAATATGATTGCCCACATTTGGTCAAATGTACAGTTCACCTTAAAGCACTAATTGGGGGAAAAAGACACACGTGGCAGGCACAAATGGAAGAATGGTTCCTTCAGAATCTCCCACTGTATAATAAAGAGAAGTTTACTATTTTTTTCTATATTCAAATATAAAGATTTAGTTAATCTGAAGCTGCTGCCTCAGTTTATTTACATTGGTTGTTAGTATTGTGCAGAGCCACAAGGAAATCCATGACCAAAATCCTCTTCACCATTTACATCAATAAATACGCAGTGAAATCAATCAGTCACGGTGGCGCAGCGGTAGAGTTGCTGCATTACAGCAAATGCATCGCCGGAGACCCGGCTTCGATCTCGACTGCAGGTGCTGTCTGCACGGAGTTTGTACGTTCTCCCCATGACCTGCGTGGGTTTTCTCCGAGATCTTCTGTTTCCTCCCACACTCCAAGGACGTACAGGTTTGTAGGTTAATTGGCTTGGTAAATGTAAAAATTGTCCCTAGTGGGTGTTAATGTGCGGGGATCGCTAGTCGGCGCGGACCCGGTGGGCCGAAGGGCGTGTTTCCGCGCTGTATCTCTAAACTAAACTAAACTAAGTCAGCTGATTTATGTTGGTAAGTAACTTCCTGACTGCTAATTTTCTAATAACTGTTTGCCTATTGTGAGCAAGAAATTGGAAAATTGAATTAAAAAACCTAACCACTAACATTGAGAGGGCTTATTCTCCTGGAAGTAAGCACAAAATGTTAACTCATCAGTGCAAAAAATTCTTGTTTGCAAAATAACAGGCAGGTAAATCTCATGTTTTCACTTGTTTATTCAGCTTTTATGACCTTCCAATCACATTTTCTACTTCAATCGCTATTATGCTAGCAGACTTTGTTGCTCTTACTGACTGACCTAGCACTTTAGACTAGGCCTATGTAAAACTAATGTTTTTTAGTTGTCCTTTGGACTTTACTTTTAGACTTTAGATACAGCGTGTCCCAGCGAGACAGCACCGACCAGTGATCACCCTGTACACTACCACTATCCTACGTTTACTAGGGACAATTTACAATTAACAGAAGCCAATTAACCTACAAACCTGTACATCTTTGGTGTGTGGGAGGAGACCAGAGCACCCGGAGAAAACCCACGCGGTCACAAGGAAAACGTAAAACTCCGTTTAGTCAGGATCGAACCTTGGTCTCCGGCACCGTAAGGCTGCAACTCTACCGCTGAGCCACTGTGCCCACCCGTTTGATACAGCAAGATTATTTGCAATTTATGGTGTACAGCATCCAGAGGAACTCTCCTTGCATCAATCAAGTTGGTGCAGTAGAGATTTAATCATTTAAGGCCTTGCTCATCAAAGGTTAGCATATACTTTATTAACATCTATCTAGTCATTTCAAAAAAATGTAGTCCAAAATACTTACAATCCACTCTACTGTCCTGTTTTGTGGAAATGTAATAACAATTAATTAAAATCCATTTGACATGGTGTTACTACAGTACTTTAATTCAACTATATCGTTCAATCTCTGAAGTCTCACACCCATTAATGTCTTGAATGAGGATGGAATAAAAAGAGAATATGTTGAAGAAAGGCTCGCTGAACTAGTTTAATTAACTTTTTTATTGAGGCCCATATTCCAATTAAATTGGTCAAGGATTATTTTAATTGGTGCTGTGTAGATTAACGGGAAACCGACCCACTTCACCAATGCCTCATCCATGCTGACACATGCCAATCTACAAGAATGCCAACTAGGGCTTAATCACAGGAACCTACAAGACCAGTAGTAATGCCAGATAACGTTCCATTAATAGGGATGCTTTATTTGCTTTGTGACGGCAGGAACAACTTGCACCTTAATTGCATTATAAAGGGTTCTGTCAATGCTAAAAAAGAGAACGATAACTTCCATTCCAGTCATTAGCCTGAAACCAAGAGGTCATCAATTTAAGATTGGAGATGCATTGCAGCAACTATTGCAGGTGAATAGGGACAGAGAGTTGAATACAGTAAATGGATAATTATACATCAAGAATGTATTTTAAAAAATGGGAAAGAAGGAACTGCAGATGCTGGTTTACACCAAGGATAGACACAAAATGCTGGAGTAACTCAGCAGGTCAAGCAGCATCTCTTGACAAAAGGAATAGATGACGCTTTAGGTTGAGACCCTTCATCAGACTGAAAGTCAGGGGACCCGTTAAAAAAAAGGTTTCATAGCTGGTGAATTAAAAAATTTGACCCTATTTATTCCCTTAGTACTCAAGAGGGAGTTAGATTTAGCTCTTAGGGCTAAAGGAATCAATGGATATGGGGAAAAAGCAGGAACGGGGTACTGATTTTAGATGATCAGCCATGATCATATTGAATGGCAGTGCTGACTCGAGAGGCCGAATGGCCTACTCCTGCACCTATTTTTCTATGTTTCTACTTGATTTGTAAAGTGATCTGACAACTCTACCAAGTGACAACTAGTCTGCATAATTGCACGTTACAATCCAGAATCCAGGATCCAGGATGTCACGGACAGAGTGCAGAAAATCCTCAAGGGCGAAGGTGAACATCCGGAAGTGGTAGTGCATGTCGGCACAAACGATGTCGGAAAGAAGGGGATGAATATTGTGCAGCGTGACTTTAGAGAGCTCGGAAAAATGCTGAAAAACAGGACCTCCAGGGTTGTTATCTACGGTTTGCTTCCAGTTCCTCGTGCTGGCGAGAGCAGGAACAGGGAGATACAGGACCTGAACGTGTGGCTGAGGAACTGGTGCACGGGGCAGGGATTTAGATTCTTAGATCACTGGGATCTGTTTTGGGGTAAGGGGGAACTGTACAAAAGGGACAGATTGCATCTTAACAGGTGTGGGACCAGCATTCTGGCAGGCAGGTTTGCCACTGCTACACGGGTGGTTTTAAACTGAATAAGGGGGGTGGGGTGTCGAATGGGATAGTGGAGGATGGAGTTAAAGGGAAAGGGTTTCTCAAATGTGTGAGCGTAGAGACAGAGGGGTGTAAAATGAGGGAAGAAGCAATAGGTAGCAAGGTGAAAAGTAAAAGTGGCAGGCCGGAAAATCCAGGGCAAAAATCAAAAAGGGCCACTTTTCAACATAATTGTATAAGGGGTAAGAGTGTTGTAAAAACAAGCCTGAAGGCTTTGTGTCTCAATGCAAGGAGCATTCGTAATAAGGTGGATGAGTTGAATGTGCAGATAGCTATTAATGACTATGATATAGTTGGGATCACGGAGACATGGCTCCAGGGTGACCAAGGCTGGGAGCTGAACATCCAGGAATATTCAATATTCAGGAGGGATAGAGAGAAAGGAAAAGGAGGTGGGGTAGCGTTGCTGATTAGAGTGGAGATTAACGCAATGGAAAGGAAGGACATTAGTTTGGAGGATGTGGAATCGGTATGGGTAGAGCTGCGAAACACTAAGGGGCAGAAAACGCTGGTGGGTGTTGTGTACAGGCCACCTAACAGTAGTAGTGAAGTTGGAGATGGTATCAAACAGGAAATTAGAAATGCGTGCGACAAAGGCAAAACCGTTATAATGGGTGACTTCAATCTACATATAGATTGGGTGAATCAAATTGGCAGGGGTGCTGAGGAAGAGGATTTTTTGGAATGTATGGGGGATAGTTATCTAAATCAACATGTAGAGGAACCAACGAGAGAGCAGGCTATTTTAGACTGGGTATTGAGTAATGAGGAAGGGTTAGTTAGCAGTTTTGTTGTACGTGCCCCCTTGGGCAAGAGTGACCATAATATGGTTGAGTTCTTCATTAGGATGGAGAGTGACATTGTTAATTCAGAAACAATGGTTCTGAACTTAAAGAAAGGTAACTTTGAGGGTATGAGACGTGAATTGGCCAAGATTGACTGGCAATTAATTCTAAAAGGGTTGACGGTGGATATGCAATGGAAGACATTTAAAGACTGCATGGATGAACTACAAAAATTGTTCATCCCAGTTTGCCAAAAGAATAAATCAGGGAAGGTAGTGCATCCGTGGATAACAAGGGAAATCAGGGATAGTATCAAAGCGAAGGATGATGCGTACAAATTAGCCAGAAAAAGCAGCATACCGGAGGACTGGGAGAAATTCAGAGACCAGCAGAGGAGGACAAAGGGCTTAATTAGGAAAGGAAAAATAGATTATGAAAGAAAACTGGCAGGGAACATAAAAACTGACTGCAAAAGTTTTTATAGATATGTGAAAAGAAAGAGATTAGTTAAAACAAATGTAGGTCCCTTGCAGTCAGAAACAGGTGAGTTGATCATGGGGAACAAGGATATGGCGGACCAATTGAATAACTACTTTGGTTCCGTCTTCACTAAGGAAGACATAAATAATCTGCCGGAAATAGCAGGGGACCGCGGGTCAAAGGAGTTGGAGGAATTGAGTGAAATCCAGGTTAGCCGGGAAGTGGTGTTGGGTAAATTGAATGGATTAAAGGCCGATAAATCCCCAGGGCCAGATAGGCTGCATCCCAGAGTACTTAAGGAAGTAGCTCCAGAAATAGTGGATGCATTAGTAATAATCTTTCAAAACTCTTTAGATTCTGGAGTAGTTCCTGAGGATTGGCGGGTAGCAAACGTAACCCCACTTTTTAAGAAGGGAGGGAGAGAGAAAACGGGGAATTACAGACCAGTTAGTCTAACATCGGTAGTGGGGAAACTACTAGAGTCAGTTATTAAAGATGGGATAGCAGCACTTTTGGAAAGTGGTGAAATCATTGGACAAAGTCAGCATGGATTTACAAAAGGTAAATCATGTCTGACGAATCTTATAGAATTTTTCGAGGATGTAACTAGTAGCGTGGATAGGGGAGAACCAGTGGATGTGGTGTATCTGGACTTCCAGAAGGCTTTCGACAAGGTCCCACATAAGAGATTAGTATACAAACTTAAAGCACACGGCATTGGGGGTTCAGTATTGATGTGGATAGAGAACTGGCTGTCAAACAGGAAGCAAAGAGTAGGAGTAAACGGGTTCACAATGGCAGGCAGTGACTAGTGGGGTACCGCAAGGCTCAGTGCTGGGACCCCAGATATTTACAATATATATTAATGATCTGGATGAGGGAATTGAAGGCAATATCTCCAAGTTTGCAGATGACACTAAGCTGGGGGGCAGTGTTAGCTGTGAGGAGGTTGCTAGGAGACTGCAAGGTGACTTGGATAGGCTGGGTGAGTGGGCAAATGTTTGGCAGATGCAGTATAATGTGGATAAATGTGAGGTTATCCATTTTGGTGGCAAAAACAGGAAAGCAGACTATTATCTAAATGGTGGCCGACTAGGAAAAGGGGAGATGCAGCGAGACCTGGGTGTCATGGTACACCAGTCATTGAAAGTGGGCATGCAGGTGCAGCAGGCAGTGAAGAAAGCGAATGGTATGTTAGCTTTCATAGCAAAAGGATTTGAGTATAGGAGCAGGGAGGTTCTACTGCAGTTGTACAGGGTCTTGGTGAGACCACACCTGGAGTATTGCGTACAGTTTTGGTCTCCAAATCTGAGGAAGGACATTATTGCCATAGAGGGAGTGCAGAGAAGGTTCACCAGACTGATTCCTGGGATGTCAGGACTGTCTTATGAAGAAAGACTGGATAGACTTGGTTTATACTCTCTAGAATTTAGGAGATTGAGAGGGGATCTTATAGAAACTTACAAAATTCTTAAGGGGTTGGACAGGCTAGATGCAGGAAGATTGCTCCCGATGTTGGGGAAGTCCAGGACAAGGGGTCACAGCTTAAGGATAAGGGGGAAATCCTTTAAAACCGAGATGAGAATAACTTTTTTCACACAGAGAGTGGTGAATCTCTGGAACTCTCTGCCACAGAGGGTAGTCGAGGCCAGTTCATTGGCTATATTTAAGAGGGAGTTAGATGTGGCCCTTGTGGCTAAGGCGATCAGAGGGTATGGAGAGAAGGCAGGTACGGGATACTGAGTTGGATGATCAGCCATGATCATATTGAATGGCGGTGCAGGCTCGAAGGGCCGAATGGCTTACTCCTGCACCTAATTTCTATGTTTCTATGTTTCTATGAGAAGCCCAAACAAATGTATGGGCCATAAACTCATTCAGATTAATTTTAGATTTCTCCATTCCACAAAGAAATGATTAACTTCTTTCGTCGCTTTAAAACAGACTGGAGGGCACACACTGCCATAAGGAGGCCCATAAGTAATTTAGGCTGGAAAGAACATTCATTTTAATTATTTCAATTCTTTCTCCAGAGAGAAGTGCAAGAGATTAACATGGCACAGATCACTGGGTATTTCTATTAGAACAGGTTCTAAATTATCACCAACAACTGAATTTGCATCAGAATTTTATAGCTATACCAAGAGAGTTTGTAATTGTATTAAATATGAAAAGAGCAATTTTGTCTTAATTCTCAGCGCGTCTTTATACAGATGCTTCATTCCATGAGATCTGTGCCTAAGTGGTGATCCAAGTCTTCAGGGACTATCATACTACACTTTTAGAATAGCCCCAATGGGTCGTGAATCTGTACTGAAGGGTTAACTAGAAAAGGTACCTGCTATCCTGATCCCACTCCTCTCTCCCGTGCCCCTCCTCTCACCCCCCTCCCACAACCCCCCTCCTCCCCTCATGCCTTCCCCTCCCCCCTTTCCATACCCACCCTCTCCCCATCTCATACCCACCCTCTCCCCCCATCTCATACCCAACCTCCCCCTCTCATACCCACCCTCTCCCCCCTCTCATACCCCTTCCATCCCTCTCCCACCTCCCATACCCATCCTCCACTCTCTCCCTCTCACCCCCCCAGACCCACTCGCCTCCCCCCCCCCTCCCCCCCCATCCCATACCTCCTCCCCTCTCCCATACCACCTCCCCCCTCCGTTTTAAGATTTGTTAGGATTGTAAAACATGAAAACACCTCCAACTTTGCTATTCCCAGTTTATGTAAAAACAGATCAGGGAGGTGAGTGATTGATTCACATTCAATAATCCATTTTAAGGAGTGTTTGTACGTTTGAGTCTTAGCATTAGCAAAGCTATTAATTTTAGCCAATGTAAGTTGGTTTTCTCAAGCCTTGTGAAAGCTTCCAAGTAAAAAGGTGAGAGGACCTGGAGCCAGGAGGCAAATGCCTTTGCACCTGTGCTCTGGGACAGGATGAACCCAGTTTCCTCGAAGCTAAACTAGTTTCTTGCCCATACCACAATCACGGTCTGTAAGATTTCCCAACTTTTCATTTGATGACATGGCCAGTGAAATTGTGGAAGTGTGTCCTGCAATGTTCCTGCAAACCAGAATTTCTAGAGACAGCAACCTCTGCACTCACTTCCTGCCACTTATGTTTCATTTCTTCTTAGTAAGGTCTATCAGCCAACAAGCACAGACGATCTGTTTCCCTCTCAACTTCATTCATAGGCTTGGGCTCGTCTTTATCTATAAATGAGACAAGCGTTATGTCCTGAGTGGACATCTCAATAGAAACAGCATCACACCCACTCACAGCATTGCCACAGCTTGAGGTGAGAAGCCCTGTAAGTGCTAGAACCCTGACGTCCATTGTTGAAGGAAAGGGTCAGCTACTAACCATTGCGAACTGCCCATTATCAAGGTAAGGGTGGTATTATGCACTCAAAACTGTGGGAATCGTTTTGGAGTAATGACAAAGTAAACATAAAATCCAACTTGCACTGGCATTACTTCGCTTTAATTTAGCACTCTTGTCTAAAAATGGTCCAATATCCAGGCAGAGACTTTTTTGATGTCAACTTTGAATTAAATAATGACCACAGTAATGCCTGTGGCAGATTATTACCACCTAGCAGCACAGTTTGTTTAGCATCTGATCTGAAAGGCAGAACATGGCAAATGTGACACCCTCAATATTTCATTGCAATGCCCGCCTTGATTAGTAGGTGTTGGAACAGAATTGACCTTTTCATTTGGAAATGCAAGCAGCGTCAAATACATCAAGGCGGATTTATCCACCCTCAAGCCTACCATTTGAAACGGAAAAAGGCTCAGATATGTATGAGATTATGTATTAAGGCATAAATTCACATTAAATGCCATTTCTAAGAATAAAATTGTTCTTGTAGCAAACAACTAATATTAGACAGTGGGCCACAAAAGATCAAAATATTATGAAATCCATCAAGTTGAGCACAAAAATGTTGTAACACTAAAAAAGATTTCCAGTGCTTTGTGGTAGAATCATTGATTACTGGGAGCACACATCGGAAATTCAAATAGGCAACATGCCACAAAGTTCGAAAATCACCCCTTAATGTGTATGAAAGGAAATTTTCTGTAGTGTCTTTCAAATAAAGAATTACCCCAATTTATTTTGGGCCTTAACACATATCTAAGCAGCATCTCAAAGTAGTTCACATTGTGAATTGTTTTGAAGTACAATGATGGTTATTAGGCTAAAGGTCTACAATTACATTCTCGTAGATCAATCACACCATTTGGATCGTTAATTCAGGGGCCGCGGAACGTTTTTGAAAGTGGGGGGGCTGAGCGATCACTGATCACTGGCCTCGGGTACCAGGGGTGGGAGGTGGCACAATTATTATTTTTTGTTGTTGCTCGACTCCAAAAACTGGGGGATAAATACAGGCCATACCCAACTCAAAAGTGGGGGAGATATCCATCCCACATCCCCCCCCCCCTCCCCCTCCTCTCTCCCTCCCTCTCGGGCCCGACTTCTCACTCTCTCGGGGCTCTCTCGACTTCCTCTCTGTGGACCTACTCTCTCCTCTCTCTCTCTCTCTTCTAGCCGGGGCCCACCCACCTCCCTCCCTCCTTCCGCTCGACGGCTAATCACGCGCTTGTTCATGCCCATATCTCGACTGTGAACTGCTGTGTTGCCATTGAGCGAGGGAGGGAGGGTTTGGGGGGGCATCGGTTTCGCCACAGCTGGATCTTGGTTTGCCTGCGCTCACTGTGCGCTTGTTCTGAGATTCTGGATGTCGGAGGTCCTCAGAGGAAGAGAAAAATACGCCTGCGGGCCGGATAATTTCGGGTTATGAAGCATGTCTCGCAAAAAAGGAGGAGGGGCTGCAGCCCCTTGTTCCGCGACCCATGTAATTTGATTATCACATTTTTAAAGAATGAGAAAAAATACTCACAGCTGTATGCCGCTGAAGAAAGAGCCAAACAGCCCAATCATTCCTAGAAACTCCACCCGGCTCAAATTCTTCACAATAAATTCCTCACAAACATTGGAGATGCCATATAATGTGGCGCCTGACAAAACTAGCAAATCTCCAAGCAGCTTATTATCACCTGGCCAAAAGAGACAAAAAAAATCAATTGCAGAGTTAGTTTTGGACATATGATAGAAATTCTTCTGAACCAAAATAGCAATCACCATTTCTTTCACAGGTGTATGTACATTGCACATTATCAATTTTAGAGAAGGAATCTTTCTTGCAAGTCATGCATTAAGTGGCATGTAAAGAAAGTACTTCAACATTATAAAGACTGAAACCAAATTAACATAGTTAGAAAGGCATATTATTCAAGTGGAGGTTGGCTTTAAAACTGAGGTGCATAGGAATTATTTTGAACCTGAAATCAGAGATAGCCAAGGCTGAAACCCAGAGTTGTTACTTCACCACGCCTCAGGCATTCAGCTTGCATCCGTGCTTGGACTGAGATAATATCTGTACACAAGTGATGCAGGGAACATCCAAACTGAGCAACAGTGAACTTGTCATTGTTGAGTAAGTGCCATTCGATAACACATAGAAAAAAGGAACTGATCCATGTTCACCAGAGATGCTGCTTGATCCGCTTAGTTACTGCAGCACTTTGTGTCCACTTGATAAAACCCCCAATGATACTTGCTATCACTATGCTGATTGGAGAAAGGCAAATGGAGCAGATTTTGGTATGGTAGAATTTTTCATTTATTGATGTGTGTGGCTAGTGCTGCAAAGGTCAAGAGAATACCAGACTTGTAGTTAGGGGGTCGGATAGGCGATTCTGTGGACGCAGTCGGGAGACCCGGATGGTAGTCTGCCTCCCTGGTGCCAGGGTCTCGGACGTGTCTCAACGCGTCCAAAATATCCTGAAATCAGAGGGAGAGGAGCCTGAGGTCGCGGTACATATAGGTACCAATGACATAGGTAAAATAAGGGAAGAGGTCCTGAAGGGAGGATTTAGGGAGTTGGGAGGAGAGTTAAGGAAAAGGACCAAAAAAGTAACAATCTCAGGATTACTGCCTGTGCCACGCGACAGTGAGAGTAGGAATGGAGCGAGGTGGAGGATAAATGCGTGGCAGAAGGACTGGTGCAGATGGCAGGGATTCAAGTTTCTGGATCATTGGGACTGCTTTTGGGGAAGGTGTGACCTGTACAGAAAGACGGGTTGCACTTGAACCCGAGGGGGACCAATATCCTGGCGGGGAGATTTGCAAAGGCGACTGCGGAGACTTTAAACTAGAATGGTTGGGGGGAGGGACTCAAATAGAGAAAGCTAGTAGACAGAGTGTAAGGCAGGAGGCAGAGAAGGGAAGCACTCGGACCCAAAATCTAGGGGAGAAAGAAGAAAAAGGAAATAAACAGAGAATAAGAGGCGGTGGGTTTCTTAAATGTGCATATTTTAATGCTAGGAGCATTGTAAGAAAGGTGGATGAGTTTAGAGCCTGGATTGACACCTAGAAGTAAGATGTTGTGGCGATTAGTGAAACATGGTTGCAGGAGGGCTGTGATTGGAAACTAAATATTCCAGGATTTCGTTGCTTCAGGTGTGATAGAATTGGAGGGGCAAGAGGTGGAGGTGTTGCATTGCTTGTCAGGGAAGATATTACAGCAGTGCTTTGGCAGGATAGATTGGAGGGCTCGTCTAGGGAGGCTGTTTGGGTGGAACTGAGAAGTGGGAAAGGTATAGCAATACATATAGGGGTGTATTATAGACCGCCAAATGGGGAGCGAGAATTGGAAGAGCAAATATGTAAGGAGATAGCAGATATTAGTAGTAAGCACAAGGTAGTGATTGTGGGAGATTTCAATTTTCCACACATAGACTGGGTAACACATTCTGTAAATGGGCTGGATGGTTTGGAGTTTGTAAAATGTGTGCAGGATCGTTTTTTGCAGCAATACATAGAGGTACCTACTAGAGGAGGGGCAGTGCTGGACCTCCTGTTAGGAAATGAGACAGGTCAGGTGGCGGAGATATGCGTTGGGGAGCACTTCGGGTCCAGCTACCACACAACTACCACATTAGTTTCAATATAATTATGGAGTGGGTCAGAACTGGACCTAGGGTTGAGATTTTTGATTGGAGAAAGGCTAACTTTGATGAGATGCGAAATGATTTAAAAGGAGTGAATTGGGACATTTTGTTTTATGGGACGGATGTAGAAGAGAAATGGAGGACATTTAAAGGGGAAATTTTAAGAGTACAGAATCTTTATGTCCCTGTTCGGTTGAAAGGAAATAGTAAAAATTAGAAAGAGCCCTGGTTTTCAAGGGAAATTGGACACTTGGTTCGGAATGAGAGAGAGATCTACAATAATTATAGGCAGCATGGAGTAAATGAGGTGCTTGAGGAGTATAAGGAATGTAAAAAGAATCTTAAGAAAGAAATTAGAAAAGCTAAAAGAAGATATGAGGTTGCTTTGGAAAGTAAGGTGAAAGTAAATCCAAAGGGTTTCTACAGCTATATTAATAGGAAAAGGATAACGAGGGATAAAATTGGTCCATTAGAGAGACAGAGTGGACAGCTATCTGCAGAGCCAAAAGAGATGGGGCAGATATTGAACAATTTATTTTCTTCGGTATTCACCAAGGAGAAGGACATTGAATTATGTGAGGTAAGGGAAATGAGTAGAGTAGCTATGGATACTATGAGATTCAAAGAAAAAGAAGTACTGACACTTTTGAAAAATATAAAAGTGGATAAGTCTCCAGGTCCTGACAGGATATTCCCTAGGACATTGAGGGATGTTAGTGTAGAAATAGCAGGGGTTATGACAGAAATATTTCAAATGTCATTAGAAACGGGAATAGTGCTCGAGGATTGGCGTACTGCGCATGTTGTTCCATTGTTTAAAAAGGGTTCTAAGAGTAAACCTAACAATTATAGACCTGTTAGTTTGACTTCCGTGGTGGGCAAATTAATGGAAAAGATACTTAGAGATAATATATATACGCATCTGAATAAACAGGGTCTGATTAGGAACAGTCAACATGGATTTGTGCCTGGAAGGTCATGTTTGACTAATCTTCTGGAATTTTTTGTAGGGGTTACTAGGGAAATTGATGAGGGTAAAGCAGTGGATGTTGCCTATATGGACTTTAGTAAGGCCTTTGACAAGGTTACTCATGGAAGGTTGGTTGAAAAGGTTCAATTGTTGGGTATAAATGCAGGAGTAGCAAGATGGATTCAACATTGGCTGAATGGGAGACGCCAGAGGGTAATGGTGGATGGCTGTTTGGCTGTTTGTCAGTTTGGAGGCAGGTGACTAGTGGGGAGCCTCGGGGATCTGTGATGCGTCCACTGTTGTTTGTCATGTACATCAATGATCTGGATGAAGGTGTGGTAAATTGGATTAGTAAGTATGCAGATGAAACTAAGATAGGTGGTGTTCTGGATAATGAAGTAGATTTCCAACGTCTACAGAGAGATTTAGGCCATTTGGAAGAATGGGCTGAAAGATGGCAGATGCAGTTTAATGCTGATAAATGTGAGGTGCTACATCTTGGCAGGACAAATCAAAATAGGACGTACATGGTAAATGGTAGCGAATTGAGGAATGCAGTTGAACAGAGGGATCTAGGAATAACTGTGCATAGTTCCCTGAAGGTGGAATCTCATATAGATAGGGTGGTAAAGAAAGCTTTTGGTATGCTAGCCTTTATAAATCAGAGCATTGAGTATAGAAGTTGGGATGTAATGTTAAAATTGTACATGGCATTGGTGAGACCAATTCTGGAGTATGGTGTACAATTTTGGACGCCCAGTTACAGGAAGGATGTCAACAAAATAGAGAGAGTACAGAGGAGATTTACTAGAATGTTGCCTGGGTTTCAGCAACTAAGTTAGAGAGAAAGGTTGAATAAGTTAGGTCTTTATTCTCTGGCGCGCAGAAGGTTAAGGGGGGACTTGATAGAGGTCTTTAAAATGATGAGAGGGATAGACAGAGTTGACGTGGACAAGCTTTTCCCATTGAGAGTAGGGAAGATTCAAACAAGAGGACATGACTTCAGAATTAAGGGACAGAAGTTTAGGGGTAACATGAGGGGGAACTTCTTTACTCAGAGAGTGGTAGCTGTGTGGAATGAGCTTCCAGTGGAAGTGGTGGAGGCAGGTTCGATTTTATCATTTAAAAATAAATTGGATAGGTATATGGATGAGAAAGGAATGGAGGATAATGGTCTGAGTGCAGGCAGATGGGACTAGGGGAAAATAATTGTTCGGCACGGACTTGTAGGGCCGAGATGGCCTGTTTCCGTGCTGTAATTGTTATATGGTTATATGGTTATTGTGGAGAAACAACGTCCAAGTTCCCAAAACATGGGCATATTTGAAGAGGGGTTGATTAGCTTGTATCTGGAAGTTCAGGAACTTTACTTGTTTAGTCAAGTCAAGTCACATTTATTTATATAGCACATTTAAAAAACAACTCTTATTGGCCAAAGTGCTTTACATTTGTTATAAGAATAGTATAAACAAACAAACTACATACATATATACATATAGCCCTCGGTATAGGAAAGGCTTGGGAGTATAGATAAGTTTATAGTCTTGACTTAAAGGAGTCGATGGAGGGGGCAGTTCTGATGGGAAGGGGGATGCTGTTCCACAGTCTAGGAGCTGCAACCGCAAAGGCGCGGTCGCCCCTAAGCTTATGCCTAGACCGCGGGATATTCAGCAGCCCCAAGTCGGCCGATCTGAGGGACCTGGAGGTGGAGTGGTGGGTGAGAAGATGGAGGGGGGGGGCAATGTAGGTGGGGGCAATCCCATTGAGGGCTTTGTAGACATAGAGGAGGGTCTTGAAATGTATACGGAACCGCACAGGGAGCCAGTGGAGAGAGGCCAGGATCGGGGTGATGTGGTCCCTTTTTCGGGTGCCCGTCAGGAGTCTCGCTGCGGCGTTTTGGACCAGTTGCAGGCGGGACAGGGAAGATTGGCTGATGCCAGTGTAAAGAAAGTTGCAGTAATCTAGGCGGGAGGAGATGAATGTGTGGATGATCTTTTCGAGGTCATCAAAGTGGAGGAATTGTTTTATTTTAGCTATCGTATGAAGCTGAAAGAAGCTAGCTTTTACCACGGCATTGACTTGTTTGTCAAATTTCAGTGCTGAGTCAAATATCACGCCAAGGTTTTTGACGTGAGGTTTGAGTAGTGGGGTAAGGCTTCCAAGGCTGCCTGCTATCATTTTGATTGAGTCCGATGGCAATTTTCCTACAAAGAGTGCTTTCTTGTTTTATGTGGGCATATGGAGAAACACAACCATGGAATGCATCACCGGAAATAATGTTAGGAGCAGATTCAGCAGTTTTCAAAAGGGAATTAAAAGCATTTGATGTGGGATAATTCATCAGGTCATGGAAAAGACCAGGGCAGTGTGGATATATGGATGACATTTCTTTCAAAAACCTACATCCCATATAATACATCAAATACTTGGAACTGAGCTAGAGAAGAGATGTATTAATATTATACAATTTTACAAATTTGTGTTTCCACTGGGGGATACAATTTGCCACAATTGTACAAATTAAATAAGAATGCAGCCAATCGATAATTTTTAATCAATATGATTAATATATGGAAAATTGTGGAGAGCTCTATTGTTCATATATCCGTCTGAATACATCATCCTACATTTGATGCTGATAACAAGTGTGCATAGATGATATAAGAAGTGTGCACATCAAGACAGTGAGGAGAAAGTATTAATGTATTCACGGACTAACCATAGAATATATTGTTTTGGCATAAACTACAGCTGAGATCGTGAAGTATAGAAGTAATTATACAAAACAGTTTGAGATTCATTATCACCAAGAGAACAAAATCTTGGTGTTTTTTTTAATATAATTAATCAAATTAAACTGCATGTTAAATTGGCATCAAGCAGAGTTTGAAATGATAAAGACAATGGTGGGTAGGAACGTTATTTAGGAGATTCTGCGTAAATTTCTAAAACAAACATTCTGACATAATGCTCTGCTAAACAGTATAGTGTCAGCCAATCCAAAGTGTGACAATATTTTAGATCTGGTCTCATTTATAGTACATTGTGGTATCAGTTAAGCCATACATGAAACATCAAAATGTGTTTGATCACAATATGACATAAATTTAAGCCTTTTATTCTGCAGATGCAATGATCCTCCATTTTATATATCTCTATTTTGGCCAATATTAACATTACAATATTAATGTTAATATTGGCCAAAATAGAGGTATATAAAATGGAGGATCATCTGCAGAACCTGCTTGGTCAATTTCTGTGTAAAGCTGAACGCTGCAAATCGGTGCCAGGATGTCTAGGTCCTAGATTGAACTATCAGACAAGGTGAGGTCCAGATGTCCTCTCTATTGTTAAAATGTATGAGGACTTTGCAGAGAAACCCAGAGGTGTTGCAGATGCATTAGCATGATTGGCTGGCTGCAGAAGGATTGTAAATACTGTTAATAATGTTGCAAGATGTTTGTGTTACTGTTTGATGATTGGCTGAAGTTTGAAGCCTTGTTTGAATGTTTATACTCCCCAGGAGAATGTTGCATTACTTGGGTCAACTGACTCCTTTCCAGAAGCTTCTGTAGAAACATTGTAATGGGGTGCTTTGTAATTGGGTTGGGGAACTGTCAATAACACCTTAATGTAATCGATATGTGTGATTGGTTTGTAGGGGCCACCACCCCCATGTAGATCTGCCCCATAGGATTCGATGACCTATAAAAGGTAACCCCCACGAGGATCGTTGTCGATCTTCTGGAGGAGCGCTTGGGACTGTGTAACCTTTTGGAAGTATCTGCTTGCACGAGGCTGAAGGGCTTGGACAAGCAGAGACAAGGATCGATCCCGTGGTGTGGCTAGGTATCGTATAGGGGATTCGTTATTGTTTCATGAATAAAAGTTTAGTGGTCCAGTACTTGACTGTGTTTTATTGAACTAGACTAAGGGGGGTTACCTCTAGGAGCATAATTACAGTAACATACCTTGAAGCATGCAATAGATAGCAAATAATCAGATATAATCTAATGTGCACATCTGTTTGGTTGATTATATGATTCAAAGTATACTTGACAGCATCAGCTTTAAGAAACACAAGATTTAAATTGACAAAAAAGAGCTCTTTATAATTAATGTAATGGTACAGCAGTGATAATGCTCAACGTGCAATGTATCAATTGTTTATGTTATGGTAGTATGGTGCTGAGACATGGTATGATGTTTTATCCATTCATTTATCCATGATATTTTATGTTTTTTTACTTTCTATGAATATTAAATTCAATTATTAATATGTCTGAATGTGCAAAAGTATGATCTAACAAAATCATTAAGACTATGTGTTTTAAGTTGGAACTCTCAACTGAAAGAATGCAATTTTCCATCACTAAGATTGGTGTGCCTGATTTTATGTTATTTACATGCACTGACAACCATTTCTTATTAAGGGCAGATCAATACAATGTATTGCAAATTCTCTGCTGTGTTAATGCAATGAAAAATTAATGTACATCAATATATGTTTAATGAAATAAAATTGCAGGGCTCTGGGATAAGAACAAAGGAATGGAACTAATCAGATATTCCTTCCAAAGAGCAACCCTTGATATGATGGCTTCTGCCTGTGCTGTTCGAATCAACATTCTAGCCATGATGTACTAGACAGATGATCTAGGGGGTAGATCTCATTAGCCTGAAGCCATAAAGCTCAGTGGATTCCTGAGTAACAAATTTCACATGTGGCTAGCAATAATGTGCGATGGTAATCATGTATTGTCTTTCTGCTGACTGGATAGCACGCAGCAAAAGCTTTTCACTGTACTTCGGTAAACAATTATCGAAACTAAAACCTTATTATCGTTAACTCCAAATGTTTGGAATATCTTAATTTCTCAATTATAAAAGCAATCCAATAGCTTTAAGAAGAAGCCATGTTTTGTGGTGTGTACTAAATATTACAAAGTGATTCATTATATTTTCCGTAATAACTCACCAGCTCCTTGATGTCTCCCAACAAGAACGTCTGCCCCCACCATGCATCCCATTCCCAGCAGGCACACCCCGATTCCAATGAAGTGAAAAGCCTTGTATCTCACCAGCAGGAAGAACCAGGACAGCAACAGAACCACTGGGATAACAAAACAATCTAAAAGCTGTAACACACAAAAAAGAGCAAATGATTCCGGGCAACACATGATCAATAGCTTTTATGTTTGACAATTTTCCATATGGCAATAGACATACAGACTTCAAATTTCCCTTCCTGGGTGTCTCAGATAATGACCCATGAAATCTGTATGTTATACTGTCCAATTATTTTTATGTCCTGCTGTGCAATTTTGAGACCTGCTAGAAGTCTCTTTAATAGATGTCCCAGGTGCTGCTGCTAATAATAATCGTTCTAAACCCCACAAAATGGTTCTGACAATCAAGTTCAAGTTGGACTTCCATGTATGTACATTCTCATCATGATATGAAATCTCACTATGTCTCAAAAATGGAATTAAATAAAAATACAATATGGTCAGAAATAAACAGAGAAAATAGTAGAAATACTCAACAGCATCTGTGGTAAGGGAAACAGTGTTAAGGTTTCAAGTCAATCATTCGGAGCTAAGACAAAGGGTAGTAAAGGGTTGTTAATTCTAAACATCAACCTGGAGGAAACGGATGAGAATAGAGGGAGAAATCTTTCACACAGAGTGTGGTGAATCTCTGGAACTCCCTACCACAGAAGGTAGTTGAGGCCAGTTCATTGGCTATATTTAAGACGGAGTTAGATGTGGCCCTTATGGCTAAAGGGATCAGGGTGTTTGGAGAGAAGGCAGGTACAGGATACTGAGTTGGATGATCAGCCATGATCATATTGAATGGCGGTGCAGGCTCGAAGGGCCGAATGGCCTACTCCTGCACCTAATTTCTATGTTTCTATGTTTCTATGAAAAATACATGTTGTAATTGTAAGACACAAAATATTGAAATGCTGGAAATAAAACAAGATGATGCTGAAATTCTGAAGGTCCAATAGCATCTGTGCAAAGAGATACATGTGAATTGAGGATATTTCATCAGAATTTGCGGATTACTTCTGATGCAAACTGGAAATGCTGGTTATGTGAACGTGCTGAATTTCAATGTTAAGACCCAAGGAATGTAGCATGATTGGTCAGAGAATGAGGTGCTGATCATTACGCCTATGTTGCACTTCATGGGAAGAATGCAGGAAGTCAAAGACAGATCAGAATGGAAGTTAAATGGAATATTAAACTGACGGGCAACCAAAAGCTTGGAGTCTCATTTAAGGTATTAAAAAGGTGCTCTGCAAAATAGTCACCAAACCACATTTGATTCCTCCTATGCAGAAGAGACCACATTGTGAACATCAAAACCAGTAAACTGAAGCAGAAGTACAAGTGAATCTCTGCTTCACCTGTATGCTTCCTTAGATGGTGGGTAGAGAAGAGGGTTAAAAAAGAGCAAGTATTACTTCAGATTGTTCCTTGAGGAGAAAGGGAGTTGGAGCGGATGGAAGAATGAACCAGGAATTGGGGGACTAGTCCCTTTGGAATACTGAAAGGGGATGGGAGGACAAGATGCATTTTGTGATGATATCATGTAGAAGGTGAACATGTTGGGGAAGCTGACCAGTTTAATTGGCTCCCGCACCACCCCCTCCCCGGGCACTTTCCGTTGCAACCGCAAGAAATGCAACACCTGTCCCTTCACCTCCCCCCTCGACTCCATTCAAGGTCCCAAGCAGTCGTTCCAGGTGCGACAAAGGTTCACCTGTATCTCCTCCAACCTCATCTACTGCATCCGCTGCTCTAGATGTCAGCTAATTTACATCGGTGAGACCAAGCGTAGGTTGGGCGACCGTTTCGCCGAACACCTCCGCTCAGTCCGCCTTAACCTACATGACCTCCCGGTGGCTCAGCACTTCAACTCCCCCTCCCATTCCCAATCCGACCTCTCTGTCCTGGGTCTCCTCCATTGCCAGAGTGAGCAACAGCGGAAATTGGAGGAACAGCACCTCATATTCCGTCTGGGGTCCTTGCGCCCTTATGGCATCAACATTGAATTCCCCCAATTTGGCTAGCCTGTGCTGTCCCCTCCCCTTCCTTCACCCTCTAGCTGTCTCCTCCCACCCTCCCATCCGCCCGCCCTCGGGCTCCTCCTCCTCCCTTTTTCCTTCTTTCTTTCCCCACCCCCCATCAGTCTGAAGAAGGGTTTCGGCCCGAAACGTCGCCTATTTCCTTCGCTCCATAGATGCTGCTGCACCCGCTGAGTTCCTCCAGCAATTTTGTGTACCTTCCAGTTTAATTGGAGGCTGGAGAGGTGGTACATGTGGACAAGAGGAACCGTAAACTTCATCTGGGTGGGCGGATGTGTGAAAAATGAGGTGGGGGAGGTTATTGCTAATAAAAGCAAATCTTTTTTTCTAGATTTGTATCAAACGTCATTTGAAATATATCAAATCTGCTGTTTCTAACCAGTGAGTGGAACAAAATGATGAGTAGAAAAGCTGACCTCAAATCCACTATCCCTTGGATTGCCCTCTCACATTCGCTGTATCTGACTGCACTAACTGCCATTAAGGTAAACATGAGGTATACCAGGGGTAAGTGTGATGTTTATGGTGGAAGGTCCTGCATCGTTGGATTGTTTTTTTCCCTCTCAAATTCAGGCAAATATTCATTGATACTAGCCCCTTCAAGAAGAGTACTAGGATCCTGATTTTACTAGTTAAAAAGGCATCTGACTGCCTGGGACACGAGGGACCTTTGTACAATGGATCATATGCCTCCTTGCAATTGCCGCTGATGAATTGTCCAAGTTAACAGGCTGGTAGGATGACTTTGAACTATTTTGAATTCCTGACTGCACCATACAGAACAAATAAAAATCACCTGAAATCATCGTGGCTTTCTGAAATAACTCAGTAAATGAGGAAAGTTTCAAAAAATAATTACTTCAGGGATTTATATGGATTGAGTGACAGTAGAGATAATTGATTCTTGCAATAACATTCCCAGAACAATGTTCAGCTTTCAAATAATTTTTACCCTTTCCTTTAAAGACGTTGAAAGGCATGAATGTTCCTTAAGTAAATAATATATGTATATGCTGAATTCTGAAGTATTGATTTTGTCCAAGTGTCAAACCAAAACTCAACTCAAAGTGAAAAGATCAAACAGGACTTTGCTACAACAATATCAAGGGATCTTCGGAATGTATAAATAATTCATTCCACAATGTTCCTAACCTGTAAATCAGAGATGAATCATATATTGATCTAGTAGTGTGCTTGGAATTTAATTTTAGTTTCAAATGATGTACCTTCGGAATAATTTTAACATTGGAAGATAAAGGGAACAATATCGACATTCAGCCATCCTTAATACATCTTTCTCAATTATAATTTTTATTGAAGTCAAAACTATTCCCCCTCATTATAAATGTTTGTCTGAAGGTAGACTTGATTTGTATTTCATCACATGGCTGTGTTTTGACATAAACAAGTAAGTGGTTTAATGGATTTCATTTAATTAATTAAGATATATTTTGTTCATATTGCACTGCAAAATTTAACCTCATCTCTGAAAATGTAAACTTATCTTCTTAATAAAATACTAGAACTAAATGTTGGTACTTCAATTGTGTAAACAATTGAAAATTCAAGCCCAAATAGTCCACAAAAATTGTTCTAAAAATTGTCATGATGAACAAAGTGTCATATTTATTCGGTGTGCAAAGCAAACACACATCACACACACAGAACTGTGCAGGTCAATGTATGACTTTTTTTTTGCTCTTCTTCGATTCAAAATACATGGTCACAAGTATATATGCAATAACAAGGAACTGCAGATGCTGGTTCATACCAAAGATGGGCACAAAATGCTGGAGTAACGAACATCGCCTGCTGAGTTACACCAGTATTTTATGTCTATTTTTGTCATGTATATAGTTACCTGAAAGTGGCGTCACAGGTAAACAGAGTGATGGCAACAGCCAAGGCATTGAGTATAGGAATTGGGACAGTATGCTACAGGTGCACAAATCGTTAGTTAGACCACACAAATTGCACACAGTACGAATCACTGAAAGGAAGGATATAGGAAGGATACATTTAAGCTCGCAAGAGTGCAGAAAAGATGCACAAAATTGTTGCCTGGACTGGAGGACTTGGAAAGGAAAGATTGGATAGGCCAGAACTGTTTTCTCTGGAACCAAGCAAGTTGCAGGGTGACCTTAAAGATTTATAAATTCACGAGGGCCATAGAAAGGGCAGATAGTTTTCTTCCCTGGGTAGGAGAGTCTAAAACATGAGGGCAAAGGTTCACATGTCAGAGGAAAAATGTAAAGGGAATCGGAGGGGCAAGTTTTTCCAGACTGAGGGTAGTGGGTGTATGGAATGAATTTCCTTTAGAGGGGGTTAAGGTAGGCACAAATTTTAAAATATATTTGTACAGGTGCATTGATCGGAAAGTTTTAGATGGATAAACAAAATACTATTTGTATAGCGTTTTGTTTAATTTGGAAGCTCGAGTTCCAATTCCAAATTTCACTTAAAAGAGTTCACTATGGGGAAAGTCTGAGAAATTTTAAAGGCAGACTATTATCTAAATGAAGAAAAATATGAAACACAGAGGGATCTAAGTTTTCTTGTACATGCACAATTTAGTTCATGTTATAGGAGCAGAATTAGGCCATTCGGCCCATCAAATCTACTCTGCCATTCAATCGTGGGTGATCTATCTTTCCCTCTCAACCCCATTCTCCTGCCTTCTCCCCATAACCCTGACACCCTTACTAATGGACCAAAACCCATATGGACCAAAGGCAGGCAATTGAGATTGGTATAGATTGTCGGTCAGCAATCTCAGTCGGTGAGCAACTTGGGCTGAAGGGCCTATTTCTGTGTGTTGCATAACTCTCTGATTCTATCTGTAGAATTCTCCTTGAACTAGCAAATGGTTTTAAAATAAATTATTTACAATAGCTGTCCAAAGACGGTTGTGAGACAAGTATTAGAAGAATAGCTGTATATTAAATATCACACCCTTTACGCATTATTTCATATGGGTTGATATATAACTGAAGATATAATTTGAAAATGCCACACACTGAATAAAATGCCTTAATTGAGGAATGACTTTAATATCATGGAGGTGAATTTAGAGCAGCAGGACGTGGCTTAGAGTAAATCAGCTGTCAGCTTTCCACCTAATGGAAAATGGAATAGACTCAATGGAAAAAATGAATCTTCTGAGAGATCTCTCCACCCAAGATACAGGGCATGGTCAAAAAGGGTTTGTCAATATATTTTAAACTAATTTCAAGTAGCACCTAATGCTGCAGGAAAAAGTGAGACCCAATTAGAAATTAGAATGCAGTGTTGAATGACTGAAATCTGGAAAGAAATCAAAACCTACTTGTATCATTCCATCGGTTATGATCATTACATGAATATTTAGGAAACGTATGCTTCATTGTCATTCCCTACTTCTAGGAGGTGATCAATTGATTGAACTCAGCCACCAAACCTTGAAAAGAGAGACATTGGTGGCGAAGGCAAAGGAAGCAAAAGCAAGCTGCTATTAATAATTCACATGGGGTGACTTATCTTCACTCTCAGCAACACTGACATTTAAAGCATTGAATTAAAAACATCTTGCAGCTTAGGTATTCACCCATTAGAAACCACCAATCTATGCCCTTTGCTCCATATTCAAATAATAGATCAACCAAAGCATAATTTTCACAAAGTATGCCAATCCTGCATATAATTAATTTAAAAATATCCAAGTATCTTCACTTGCAATTGGTTTCTGAATGATCACACTGGAAGTTTAAGATTGGTTTCTTCACACTTTCTTCCATTTCTGTTATCATTTATTTCTGATATTCATGCCGTTGTAGCGGCTCCATACGTGGTGAATAAAGGTGAGACGTCAGGCCGGTTCAAAGAGTCATTTATTCAGTGGTGACACGTTAGGTTGGTGCGCTAACTATAATACAATGTTGCTGTAGCTGAGCGAGGTTGTTATCTCGGGCTCAGCTACCTGTCGGCTTCTCAAGGTCTCGCGGTGAGAGACCTTTAGTACCAGGACACTCCCTCTAGCCCATGACGTCACGTGCCCGCCCTCGTATCTCCTGACGAGGGTTTGAGCATGAGTGGCCCGTGTTTAGGCTGACGCCACACCGTCAGGATATTCATAACTAAACACTAAATTGGTCAAACAGTAGGATCTACAGTGCTCTCCATAATGTTTGGGACAAAGACCCATCATTTATTTATTTGCCTCTGCATTCCACAATTTGAGATTTGTAATAGAAAAAATCACATGTAGTTAAAGTGCACATTGTCAGATTTTATTATAGGCCATTTTTATACATTTTGGTTTCACCATGTAGAGATTACATTGGCGTACATAGTCCCCCCCAATTCAGAGCACTATAATGGTTGGGACACAGCAATGTCATGCAAATGAAAGTAGTCATGTTTAGTATTTTGTTGCATATCCTTTGAATGCAATGACTGCTTGAAGTCTGTGATTCATGGACATCACCAGTTGCTGGGTGTCTTCTCTGGTGATGCTTTGCAGGCCTGTATTGCAGCCATCTTTAGCTTATTCTTGTTTTGGAGGCTAATCCCCTTCAGTTTTCTCTTCAGCATATAAAAGGCATGCTCAATTGGGTTCAGATCAGGTGATTGACTTGGCCACTCAGGAATTGACAAATGTTTAGCTTTGAAAAACTCCTTTGTTGCTTTAGCAGTATAACCATATAATATAACAATTACAGCACGGAAACAGGCCATCTCGACCCTTCTAGTCCGTGCCGAACACGTATTCTCCCCTAGTCCCATATACCTGCGCTCAGACCATAACCCTCCATTCCTTTCCCATCCATATAACTATCCAATTTATTTTTAAATGATAAAAACGAACCTGCCTCCACCACCTTCCCTGGAAGCTCATTCCACACAGCCACCACTCTCTGAGTAAAGAAGTTCCCCCTCATGTTACCCCTAAACTTCTGTCCCTTAATTCTCAAGTCATGTCCCCTTGTTTGAATCTTCCCTACTCTCAGTGGGAAAAGCTAATCCACGTCAACTCTGTCTATCCCTCTCATCATTTTAAAGACCTCTATCAAGTCCCCCCTTAACCTTCTGCGCTCCAAAGAATAAAGTCCTAACTTGTTCAACCTTTCTCTGTAACTTAGTTGCTGAAACCCAGGCAACATTCTAGTAAATCTCCTCTGTACTCTCTCTATTTTGTTGACATCCTTCCTATAATTAGGCGACCAAAATTGTACCCCATACTCCAGAATTGGCCTCACCAATGCCTTGTACAATTTTAACATTACATCCCAACTTCTATACTCAATGCTCTGATTTATAAAGGCCAGCACACCAAAAGCTTTCTTTACCACCCTACATGAGATGCCACTTTCAGGGAACTGTGCACAGTTATTCCCAGATCCCTCTGTTCACCTGCATTCTTCAATTCCCAACCATTTACCATGTACGTCCTATTTTGATTTGTCCTGCCAAGATGTAGCACCTCACACTTATCAGCATTAAACTCCATCTGCCATCTTTCAGTCCACTCTTCCAACTGGCATAAATCTCTCTGTAGACTTTGAAAAAGCTACTTCATTATCCACAACCCCACCTATCTTTGTATCATCTGCATACTTACTAATCCAATTTACCACACCATCATCCAGATCATTGATGTACATGACAAACAACAGTGGACCCAACACAGATCCCTGTGGCACCCCACTAATCACTGGCCTCCAACCTGACAAACAACCATCCACCATTACTCTCTGGCATCTCCCATTCAGCCACTGTTGAATCCATCTTGCTACTCCACCATTAATACCCAACAATTGAACCTTCTTAACCAACCTTCCATGAGGAACCTTGTCAAAGGCCTTACTGAAGTCCATATATACAACATCCACTGCTTTACCTTCATCAATTTCCCGAGTAACCTCTTCAAAAAATTCAAGAAGCTTAGTCAAACATGACCTTCCAGGCACAAATCCATGTTGACTGTTCCTAATCAGACCCTGTTTATCCAGATGCTTATATATATTATCTCTAAGTATCCTTTCCATTAATTTGCCCACCACTGACGTCAAACTAACAGGTCTATAATTGCTAGGTTTACTCTTAGACCCCAATTTTAAACAATGGAACAATATGCGGAGTACGCCAATCCTCCGGCACTATTCCCGTTTCTAATGACATTTGAAATATTTCTGTCATAGCCCCTGCTATTTCTACACTAACTTCCCTCAATGTCCTAGGGAATATCCTGTCCGGACCTGGAGACTTATCCACTTTTATATTTCTCAAAAGTGTCAGTACTTCCTCTTCTTTGAATCTCATAGTTTCCATAGCTACTCTACTTGTTTCCCTTACCTCACATAATTCAATATCCTTCTCCTTGGTGAATACCGAAGAAAAGAAATTGTTCAATATCTCCCCCATCTCTTTTGGCTCTGCAGATAGCTGTCCACTCTGACTCTCTAATGGAATAATTTTATCCCTCGTTATCCTTTTGCTATTAATATAGCTGTAGAAACCCTTTGGGTTTACTTTCACCTTACTTGCCAAAGCAACCTCATACCTTCTTTTAGCTTTTCTAATTTATTTCTTAAGATTCTTTTTACATTCTTTATACTCCTCAAGCACCTCATTTACTCCATGCTGCCTATAATTATTGTAGATCTCCCTCTTTTTCCGAACCAAGTGTCCAATTTCCCTTGAAAACCATGGCTCTTTCCGATTTTTACTATTTCCTTTCAACCGAACAGGGACATAAAGATTCTGTACTCTTAAAATTTCACCTTTAAATGTACTCCATTTCTCTTCCACATCTTTCCCATAAAACAAAATGTCCCAATTTACTCCTTTTAAATCCTTTCGCATCTCCTCAAAGTTAGCCTTTCTCCAATCAAAAATCACAACCCTAGGTCCGGTTCTGACCCTCTCCATAATTATATTGAAACTAATGGTATTGTGATCACTGGTCCCGAACTGTTCCCCTACGCATACCTCTGCCACCTGACCCGTCTCATTTCCTAACAGGAGGTCCAGCACCGCTCCTTCTCTAGTAGGTACTTCTATGTATTGCTGCAAAAAACTATCCTGCACACATTTTACAAACTCCAACCCATCCAGCCCATTTACAGAATGTGTTTCCCAGTCTATGTGTGGAAAATTGAAATATCCCACAATCACTACCTTATGCTTACTACTAATATCTGCAATCTCCTTTGTTTGGGATCATTGTCTTGCTGTAGAATGAACCACCGGCCAATGAGTTTTGAGGCATTTGTTTGAACTTGAGCAGATAGGATGTGTCTTTACACTTCAGAATGTGTTATGCTACTACCATCAGCAGTTGTATCATCAATGAAGATAAGTGAGCCAGTACCTTCAGCAGCCATACATGCCCAGGCCATAACACCCCCACCACCATGTTTCACAAATGAGGTGATATGCTTTGGATCTTGGGCAGTTCCTTCTCTCCTCCACAATTTGCTCTTGCCATCACTCTGATATGTTAATCTTCGTCTCACCTGTCCACAAGACCTTTTTCCAGAACTGTGATTGCTCTTTTAAGTACTTCTTGGCAAACTGTAACCCGGCCATCCTATTTTTGCAGCTAACCAGTGGTTTGCATCTTGCAGTGTAGCCTCTGTATTTGTGTTCATGAAGTCTTCTGCAGACAGTGGTCATTGACAAATCCACAACTGTCTCATGAAAAGTGTTTCTGATCTGTTGGACAGGTGTTTGGGGTTTTTCCTTATTATAGAGATAATTCTTCTGTCATCAGCTGTGGCCTTCCTTGGACTGCCAGTCCCTTTGTGATTAGTAAGCTTACCAGTGCTCTCTTTCTTCTTAATGATGTTCCAAACAGTTGATTTTGGTAAGCAGAAGGTTTGGCTGATGTCTCTAACAGTTTATTCTTGTTTCTCAGTCTCATAATGGCTTCTTTGACTTTCATTGGCACAACTTTGCTCCTCATGTTGATAAAGGGCAATAAAGGTTTCCAAAGGTGATGGAAAGACTGGAGGAAAGATTAGGTGCTGAGAGCTCTCTTATACCTGCATTAAGGAGGCAATTAAACAAACCTGAGCAATTACAAACACCTGTGAAGCCATGTGTTCCATACATTATGGTGGCCTGAAATGGTGGACAATGTATAATCACTGCTGTAATTTCTACATGGTGAATCCAAAAAGGAAAAAAAATGTCCTTTAATAAAATCTGACAATGTGCACTTTAACCACATGTGATTTTTTCTATTACAAATCACAAATTGTGGAGTATAGAGGGAAATAAATAAATGATGGGTCTTTGTCCCAAACATTATGGAGGACACTGTATCTGGCTGGAGATGAAAGCTGCTTTCATTATAATGAAAAAGGCTTTTACAAATATCAGCTTCTTATTCTGCTGGAAAGTATCTGATTCCATTTGTTTTAATTTTACAATTTGTAGGGAGTTATTGACACAGGTTCTCATAAACTTAAAAGATTATTCTCCCAAACACAAAAAAGCTGTGAGAAGCTGTACCTAATGAGAGAACAAGAACAGTATCTTATTCCCCTTACTGTTCTGTCTACAATAAATGAAATCTCATGCAGTGAGTGGTATGAAGCTCGATTGATACATGCCAGGTAGGGCCAGCATGCATTGGGAAATTGATTCTTAGAACACTTGGAAAATAAGTGTGAACTGCTATTTCTTGTCTTAAAACCGGAGCAAACTGAAGGGAAAATGAAGGAAAAGTTTCAATTCCCCTATTCCACGTGTACACTTGATTCCGTGACAGTTCCCAGTGTGGGCTCGATTTGCACCATTGTTATTAAGACTGGAGACCGATGCCTCAGATCAGGGGAATCATGCCCGTGGAATCCTGACCAGAGGACATAGGTTTAATGTGAGGGGGGGGAAGATTTAATAGAAATCTGAAGGGTGCGTTTTTCACACAAAGAGTGGTAGGTGTATAGAACGAGCTGCCAGAGGAGGTAGTTGAGACAGGAACTATCACAACATTTAAGAACCATTTAGACAAGTACATGGAAAAGACAGGTTTAGAAGGAATTAGGCCAAATGCAGGCAGATGGGATAATGGCACGTAGGGCTTGTTTCAGTGCTTTGTGATTCTTATGGGCCTGTCCCACTTAGGTGACTTTTTAGGTGACTGCAGGAGACTTTGCAGTCGCCACATGTTCGCAGGTGGTTGCCGGGGAGTCGCCTTCATGGTCATGAGGAGTTTCCACATTTTGGGAACTAGTCGCGGCGTCATTATGGTCGCCGAGAATTTTTCAACGTGTTAAAAAATTAGCGCCGACTAGAATAAATAAAGTCGCCATGGAGATTAGCGAGAATTCTCGGGCCATAGGTGAGTCGTAAGAAGGTCCTAGTGGGTTGCCAGGAGGCCGAAGGTTCTCGCAGGTTCTCGTAGGTTGGAGCGATGCTGACCGATTAATTTCAATGGCTCATTGGGGGGGAAAAAAGGTAAGCAGTAGTTTTCAGAACCAAAGAAACGAATGGTGATGTTAAATGTCTGCCAAGCTTCACAGCCGTGTATCTCTGGCTTCTTAAAAGTTGTCTCTACTCCTTCTCCCCCCCCTCTTTTAAAGGACACTGTACTTTAACTGTCTTAATTACAGCGCCAACCTTCCTGTTCGTCACAGTGTGTGTCTGTATGACCTTGGCTTTGCACTGTGAGAGAGTGTGTGTGTGTGTCTGTTTCTGTGTGTGTGTCTGTGTCTGTGTGTGTGTGTTTGTGTTCCACCAGTTCCCATTAGTCTCTGAGAATTCCCTCAACTAAGACTACCACAACTGATCAGCAATTGGTTTCACAAGAAGTCATTATGCTACACATCCAAGTGCTCAATTTCCTACCCTGCAACAGTGGGATTGTCCAGCAGGCCTAGTTACTTGTTCTACTAGGTCAGCCATAGGAGCATGGATGAAAATGGACAATCAAAAGAAGTTAAACATAAGAAGATAATAAAATTAGGAGCTACTGTAGGCCACTCCAACCCACAAGCCTGCCCTGTTATTCAACTTTTTGTCTTCTGTTCTTCCTGGTCCCCTATTCCTTGATCTTTCAAAAATCCTTGATCTTACAGAGGTACCTACCACCTCTTTAGTTACCCCAATGGATAGAGAGTTCTCGGGATTTGTCGAACTCTGCAAGAGGTTGTTCCTGCACACCTTAGTTTTAAATTGTCCTCTGTACGGTTTTAATTTTTTAATCAGATTATATTGTACACAGTACTGCTGTGGCTTTACCAGTAATTGTAACAACTTTAATTTAATATAATTCCCACATTACCCTAGTGACATATTGAAAAGACTGTTGTTCATGAAGTACTTTGTCATGGCCTGAGGTCATGAAAGACAATGGATAAATACAGGCATTTCATTCGAGTGAACAGGAAAACATGCTGTTTAATTAACCAGATATTTGAAAGAGGTACAGTAGTTAGTTGCTCCAATAAGTTATAAAGGAATTATAATTGAAAATCTATAAAATGGTCCTTTCAGGTGCCATTAGCCAACAAGTTAATTTCAGAGCTCCTTGAAGGACTGAAAATGAGTGCAATTAGTAGAAATTCCCCGTGATTATCAATGTTCTGAGACCATGGGCAGCTATTAGAGCTGCTATCACATTTTATTTTAAAAGAAAAATATCGATTTTCTCCAAAAGTAATTTGTGCTGCCTTTTATGCTGTTTATCTCTATTTAAGGCGTAAAGGAACAGAAACAACAGTGTGATAAATCAGTACCTACAATTTCACATTACTGTGTGCTGCACAATTCAATTCCCATCAAAATCCCTTCTCAAAGAAAAGTCGTGGGCTTATTCAAAATTCCACAGATTTCTTTCAAATCCTTAGATGCATCCACTATGCTGTGCACAGAGGAGCTGGAACTTGTACAGCACTACCCTGGAACAAGCAATGCATGCTTGACTATCATGCCCGGGAGAATGCTTGAGACATATATCCATGCCACACTCAACAGCAGCCTGCACCAATGGTGATGAGACCCGCTTCATCATTACTTAACAGGAGCAGGTGCCCAGTAGTGGGTTCTGGGGCTTGGATCCTGCCTTAGATATGTAGTCTTAGTAGTCATTGTAACCCTCAGGTCATCGAACATCTATGAGTTTTGGACCCGCATGCCAATTAATCCCCAGGAGCCAATCCTCACCTTGGCTCTCCTCCCGACTTCCAGGCCTAATACTGTTTATGACCACCCTATCAATTGCCGGCAGCTGCTCCTTTCCTCGAGACACCAATGACCCCGCCAATTCCATCAGTTTCTAAATCTCACTCTTATCTCCACCATCCCCCTCCAAAATCATGCACCAGCCATCCCCCCACACCCCCCCCCCCCCCCCCCCCCCATCTCCAACACCACAACCCTCATCCCCAGTCACTGCAACCTAGATGAGAACTTGCCTAATTCCCTTACTGCCCAACACAAAGTTGGAGCGTGCAAAGGAGTGGGGTTTCAGACTCTAATGGCTATTCAGTGCTGCCTTGTGTATGTAATTTAGTTTGCAGTGTTGGGACCCACAATGAAATGCTATTCGTCCAATGTCCCAATAATGAGCCTTTGTAAATGTTTCTCAATTTCGAAGCACAAAATCAATGCTCCCAGAAATATTGAAAATACATGCAGCAATAGGAAAGAAAAGATACTTAGTATGAGTTCAGGTGCTTGATCGTCAAATGTTCCAGAGGGGATTGCCAGGTATAAAATGTTGCTGATCAAACACGTGTCTGATATTGGCGGATCATGGCGGTAGTCTGAGACCAGGTCAGAAACCACTACATCAGACTGTCTGTAATGTTAGTGAACTCGAAGATAGACACAAAATGCTGGAGTAACGCAACGGGACAGGCAGCATCTCTGGAGAGATGTGATGGGTGACGTTTCGGGTTGTGACCCTTTATCAGACTGATGTCAGGGGAGTAGACAAAAAATGCTGGAGAAACTCAGCGGCTGAGGCAGCATCTATGGAGAAAAGGAGTAGGCGACGTTTTGGGTTGAGACCCTCCTTCGGATGTCAGGGGAGTGGTCAGTACATAGATAAGGAAGTGTAAGGCATGAAATAAGTGTAAGGTGTTTCTTTATCTATGCACCTCCCACTCCCGACATCAGTCTGAAGAAGGGTCTCCACCCGAAACCTTACCCATTCCTTCTCTCCAGAGATGGTGCCTGTCCCGCTGAGTTACTCCAGCATTTTGTGTCTATCTACAATTTAAACCACCATCTGCAGTTACTTCCTACATATGTTAATGAACTCAGCATTGCTCATAGACCTACTGTATAAAAGGAGGCTAGTGCACTTTAAATCCAGCCCCTCAGCCTCACAGTAGGAAGGGCTGGTTGAGGGGCTGGATGTGAAGTGCAACCATGCATTTAAATTGGCTCATCAACCCTGTGGCAGAAGTTTATCACTAGATGGTGCTTGGTTTATTTCGCCTTACTTTAATATACTGAACCTGCATCCCAGGCTTTGAATCAGAGCAGACCTCTGATGCAAATCCTGCATCTCGCTTCCTGGAACCTCTGATAAACTTTGACAAAGACATTTAAAAAAATATTTAGATTTACGAATTAAAATCTTTAAAATGATTTCACAAATAAATTAATTAAAAAAAAAAAAAATACAGCAAATATATATATTTTGCCTTATTTATATATATATATAAGGTTCCAGGAAGCGAGACGCAGGATTTGCACAGAGGTCTGCTCTGATTCAAAGCCTGGGTTGCAGGTTCAGTTCATCCCATCCCCACATCAGAAGATAGTAACAGCGGGCATGGGGCCGAAGGGTCTGTTTCCGCTCTGTGCGACTCTATGGGTCTGTACACAAGAGATGGAAGAGAAAAGAGATTCCAGTGCAACCAAAAGTGTAAATAATTTCTTAACAAACCGTGTAATTCATTTCCTCTTTACATAATATTTCCAGCGCAACTAAATAAAAGATTGTGATCTCGTGGGACAAAATAGGCACTGGTTTATAATTACAATAAGCGAGTTTGGTATTACACCTGCGCATGTCCAGGTCATGGGTCATTCGGGATGAACATTCGCGCCAACTGAGCTACTGTGTGTGTACAGACCAACATATTCATTTTAATGAGATTTTTATAAATAAATGTATCCGTCAAATATGTCAGCAGTAGGCCACAGCGTACTGCAGGCTGCACAAATCCACAATTGTATCTATTTAAATTATTGGCTCAATACTGCACCAGCCTTGAAAATGCACGAATGCCTGGAACGAACCTGTCAATTATCAAATCCCTGGCATTAGCTCGAGTCAGAGCCATTCAAATTCGATATTGATTCACACGAATTACAATTTGAGAAAGTCCTTACATTCCTATCTAAACAACCTTCCTCGATTGAAGGAAACAAGGAGAATGTGCTGTGTGGGGGTAGATTGGAAAGTTCATATTGGATTCGAACAGGCTGGTTAAACTTTTGAGGTGGGTTGGATTAAATAAATATGCTGTCGCTTTAACCTCTGGGTTTCGTTCTAGTCTGTCAGTGCACAGGGAGCTGGGTCCGGGTGACCGGGCCATTTGCAGCCATTTGAACCGCAGCCAAACATGAGGCTTCAATCAGGAGTGGGTCGCCGCTCCCCAGCTGACGGGACTTGTTCTCGCTCTCTTTGAAGGAGGCTCCGCCCGCCCCAGTGAGTGGGCAAACGCGGACCCAACCCGTAATATGAGTGGGAGCATTTTCTCAGACAGACTTTGTCGACAGTTAGGGTGGGGGATCTGGGAGAGAAAGAGAGAGCAGGCGATGCCGCACAGACGGAACAGTTTAATAGCGACCCATTAGAATCCGCCCTTCGATCACTCGGCAACCTGGGCTGATCTGATCTGACAGCCCTCTCGCGAGCTGGCTGCGTGCCCGATGCTAACGCAGAACCTCCACAAAACCTTTGAGCTTCGGGTAACACCTGCACAAAGAGCCTCTGCTAACAAGAGCTGGCGAACTGTGCTGGTCAACGTGCACTGGGCGAGATCGCTGGGGGAAACACATCGCAACCACCGCAAACTTGGAACAGCACAGACCCTCCACTCAATCTATCCAATACTAAAGGGCAGGCATTTCACAGTTAAATGTCTTATATCGGATTGGCAGCTCCTTCACAGGGCCAACGCTGAACTCAGTTTTCCTTGGAGATGAATCTTTACCTTAATGGTACATTCACACCACCTGTAGGTAAAGCATCAGCGCACATCACACTAATATTCTCGCGGAGACCCAGGACCGTTGGAGACAGCGGTGGAGGGTCAGAGCGGTGAGGGCTTGAATCGGGCACGGGGCTTGTTCTCGCGGAGACCCAGGACCGTTGGAGACAGCGGTGGAGGGTCAGGGCGGTGAGGGCTTGAATCGGGCACGGGGCTTGTTCTCGCGGAGACCCAGGACCGTTGGAGACAGCGGTGGAGGGTCAGAGCGGTGGGGGCTTGAGTCGGGCACGGGGCTTGTTCTCGCGGAGACCCAGGACCGTTGGAGACAGCAGTGGAGGGTCAGAGCTTTTACCAAATCCCGTGACGTTCCACACTCCATAGGGAGGGTTTCTGGGGAAGCCGCTGATTGGTGGGAGCAGACTAGAGGAAGCAGCTGATTGGGTGCAACCTCAGGTTAGCATTTCTGCTTTTTGGTTAAGGGTACAGTGATTTAGTAAGGGTACAGTGAGCTAAGGGAGGCTAGGGAAGCGGAAAATCAAAATGTGACAGGAGGATCCAGAATGTGTGAAGATAAAGCTCTAGATGTAAAAGGGGCAAAAACGGAAAGGAAGGGTAGTAAAAATCATCTGAAAGTGCTTTATCTAAATGCGCTGTACACGGTATTAGTGAGACCACATTTGGAATACTGTGTACAGTTCTGGGGTCCATACTTAAGAAAGGATGTACTAGCCCTGGAGGCAGTGCAGCGAAGGTTTACAAGATTAATTCCTGCAATGAGGGGATTGACATATGAGGAAAGGTTAAGTAAGCTGGGACTCTACTCTTTGGAGTTTAGAAGAATGAGAGGCGATCTCATTGAAACGTATAAGATCGTGAGGGGCCTTGATCGGGTGGATGCACCGAGGATGTTCCCAATGATCGGGGAGGCTAGAACTAGGGGACATAGTTGCAGAGTGAGGGGGGGCTCTTTTAAAACTGAGATGAGGAAGAACTTCTTCACCCAGAGGGTGGTTAGTGTGTGGAATTCACTGCCCCAGGGAGCAGTGGAAGCAGTAACGTTAAATTTATTTAAGTCAAAAATAGATGGTTTTTTAGCTGCCAAGGGGATAAGGGGCTACGGGGAGAGGGCAGGGATATGGACCTAGGTATGGTTAGTATAGTAGACCTGAGTGATCTCCTGGACAAGTGTCGATCGCCTGGATTGGGGTCGGAGAGGAATTTCCCGGATTTTTTTCCCGAATTGGACCTGGGTTTTTATCCGTTTTTTTGCCTCCCCCAGGAGATCACGCGGTTCTTGGGGAGGAGAGGGGTGATAGCGGTATAGAGGGGAGGGTAGTGTCTTGTGTTCTGTGTCTTGTGTCTACTGTTTGTGGGTAAGTGTGTCTGTTTAGTGTTCAGCCATGAGTGAATGGCGGTGCGGGCTCGACGGACCTGATGGTCTACTCTCGCACCTACTTTCTATGATTCTATGATTCTATAATACAGTCGCTGCCTGCCTCAGATTAAATATATTTTTGCACATAGATTATGAATAAAGATAAGAAAATGTTTCAAACACAAGTAATATTTTCTTATTCCAGTAGCAAACACATTAAGAATTAAATAAAAATAATAAATTCTTTAATTTTTTGAATATCTTATAATTGCAAATTAATGAACTGAACTAGAATAGGGACTGTATAAGTAGTGTGCGAACAGCAAAACAAGAAAGATCAGCTATTGAGTTGACAGAATTCTAGATTAATTCCTTGGTAGTATAGGTAACAATTTATACACAGTTTATACAGCGCTGCATTTGTTTTTATTAATCCCGAATGACCTTTGACAAATCCCATGATTTCTTGCGTCTATCAAGATACCGAACACGCTTATATTGCCGCCAAGCGTGAATATTGGTCATGAAGTAATAACGGATTTGGCAGCAATATGCAAAATTGCTAATTAGATATTGTTGTCAGAAAAAACATCCGTTTGGCTGCAATGGGTGACAACAATCCTTTGTCAAAGTTATCCCAGCAAGAACAAGATGAGGCATGCTCATACACTAATATTCTAAAATTGAGTCTTAATACCACAGTAAGGGAAGCAGCAATAACTAAAATCCCTTTGCAAAGAACAAGATATTATATACTCTTTCAAATTCTTGTTGGCATTCATTAGGCTTATCTTCATGACCTGTGTAATCAGAAAATACAATATGGAGAATATATTCGTTCTCCAGAGTAAATTTCTATGATGTTTAAGAAGGAACTGCAGATGCTGGAAAATCGAAGGTACACAAAAATGCTGGAGAAACTCAGCGGGTGCAGCAGCATATATGGAGCGAAGGAGATAGGCAACGTTTCGGGCCGAAACCCTTCTTCAGACGGAATTCAGATAAATTTCTATGATGCTATGGCACTACCTTATTTAACTTACAAGCATGTCATTGGAATGTGGAAGGAAACGGAAGCACTCATAGGAAACCCAGTAAGTCACAGAGAATTTGTATGGACCCTGCATATACAGCACAAGGTCAAGATCAAACCCAGGCCCCTGTAGCTATGGGCAGCAGAATTAACCACTACAGTGCAAACATCCACAATTCATTCTCTGTGAATTAAGTAATAGATTATTATAACTACTGGGCTAAATGCCTTTTGTAGATGCTTTTGATGCTATTTATTGAAGAAGTGAAGCAAATTTCTATTTTGTGGTGACACCTATAGCATTTTGTGTGGAATGAAGGGTCAGAGGACCGAATAAATTCAAATATTCCTTTCACCTTTAGTGATACTTGCCATTATTTTTACTTTCAAGAGAATCAAGTAATTGATATAAAGAAATTATTTAAAGGATACATTTTGAATATAGAAGTAGATTAACAAATAGAAAAAAATGTGAAAAATCTACAATAAATATATGGCTTGAAATCACTCTTGCAGTAGTTTGCGGAATAGTGTCAAATATTATCTCCTAGGTCTTCCACTGACTGAAACCTTCTCCAGGTTCTTTTTAACCCCACCCCCCGTCTAAATTCCAGTGAAAGTATCAAACTTGTCAAAAACTGCACCAATTTACTACTTTCATTAACAGAAGAGTTTCATCTGAAAACACAAATACATCTGTGCATTCATATTAAACAAAATAATTGGATACAAAGGAAACTAATGGTGGCCACAACTGCAGCAGGGTGTGCCGATCTGATTATTACATAGTAGGAAGGACGTGATGGTTCAATGAGATTAATCAGGATGTCACCAGCAATAGGACATTTCAGTGACAAGGTGAGACTGGATAGGCTGGGTTTGTTTTCCTTGGACCAAAGGAGATTAGTGGTGGGTGAAGGAGACCTGATAGAGAGAGGTATACAAAAATATGAAGGCTAAAAATAGGATGGAGACTGAGAAATGTATCCCCATAATCAATGTCTAAAAACAATAGGTTTAAGGTGCGGAGAGTGACAGAAAGATTCTCAGAAATAGTTTTCTAACTCAAGTGGTAGTTTGCAATCTATATTGTACTGTATGAGATGGAAGTGGAAGCGTGAAATCTTAAATATTTGACTAGTAAAATTGTACAGCAGAGCAGTCTACAGTAATCGCACATGCGCAGATTCATTCCATATCTCTCTTTGCTCTGCTCATTCAAATACCTGTCAAGATGCCTCATAAATGTTGTCACTGTTGCTGCTTCCCCCCCATCTCCGCTGGGGCCTCATTCCCGATACCAACCACTCTTGGTGTGAAACATTTGGATTCAGATCTGGATGAGCACTTAAAATCGTCAATTATCATCTGCTGCTGGATTATGGGATCTGCTGCTGGATTATGGGATCAACAGAGATGTATTCTGGATGGTGGGCTGAAGGGCTTGTTTCTGTGATGACTCTAGGACTACATTTCTTCAATAATTCAGAGGATGATCATCAATGCTTGGATTTTAATATAACCATTGTGAACCATCAAAACGTAAAAGAATTGAAGCTATTTTTTTCTCTCTCTCTCTCTTTCCTAGTTCTAATGAAGACTGAAATACTAATTCACTTTCTCTTCCACAGTTGCTGTCTGACTGGCTGAGTATTTCCAGCATTTTCTGTTTTAAATCCAATTGTGTGGCACGGCAAATTGGTCTAGCTTTAGAACGAGAATTTCTATCTGCTTTAATCGTGGCAGAGGTGACACTGTGGTGCAGCGGTAGAGTTGCTGCCTTACAGCGCCAGAGACCCAGGTTCGATCCTGGCTACGGTGTTTGTCTCTACGTAGTTTGTATGTTCTCCCCGTGACCTGCGTGGGTTTTACCCGGGATCTCCGGTTTCCGCCCACACTCCAAAGACGTACAGGTTTGTAGGTTAATTGACTTGTTATAAATGTAAATTATCCCTAATGTGTGTAGGGCTTGTGTTAGTGTGTAGGGATCACTGGTCAGCACGGACTCAGTGGGCCGAAGGGCCTGTTTCCACGCTGTATCTTTAAACTGAACCAAACCTTTTAAAATGTAAACATGGACGAGAGAGGAATAAGCAACAAGTATTATTTACATATCTTCCCCTGCCCAGAACCGACTTTCCCAACATCCTTTTCTTCTAAGTAGGTCACATAAAGGATTCCCATTTAGGAACTCACTTTGAGCTATCAACAATGTTGTGGAAAAAATGTTCCACGATGTGCCACCAATAAAAAGAAAGAAAATCTGCAGAAATTGATTTGATTCTTACACCAGCAAAACTGGATCTCCATTCCAGAACTTAATTTTAACCCAGCAATGAGCTGAAATAGAGGTGTTAAAATTCTGTGAATACCATAATTCTCCAATTTTCACAACATTCTGTTATGGAGCTCCTACCAATTTGCAGAATCACAGATCATCATCCTTCTATCCTGTGCCATTGTGCCCTGCAAACAGATGGATACTAAGAAAATAGCCCAGACGTTTTGCTGCCAAATCGACATTTTTAACAGTTGTTGAGTGATTTTGCATTTAAAATGTTATAAACCATGGAGTAAAAGACAAAAATGTATAGCTGACAGCATTTAAATCTGTCTCATTCCATATTGGGCAAATAATCTATCCTGCCACATTCTTCCCAAGCATTGGACTCAGAATTGGATCCCATTGCATTAGCATGGATACAAAACAATTACAACTATATAATACTAGTTTATTTAGTAACATTTGATATGAGGTCTACATTTGAGCTGCAGTATTCTTGATAAATCTTTATACACATACCTGCACGCTAGTCAGTGTTGTGTACTGGTACGCCTTTATTACAAGATAGTTGGCTTCTATATCTATTACTCCCAAGATCATGTATTTCCACCATCTTCTTTTTAGTATTGCCAACAGATTTTCCTCCCCTGTGCAAAGGAAACAAAAGACAACGTTACAAACCCAACACATCAATCCAAATAAATAATTGAGGTTAAAACTGCTTGGGTGAAAAGGAACAACGTAATTAATCTGTAAAATAAGGGGATTTTTCTTCTCTATTAAATACGATACGATAAAACTTTATTCATCCCCGGAGCTATAATAACAGCAGCAATGAAGTAGGTGCAAATTTTCATGCCTATGCTGCATGCATCTAAATGCTTGTCCTTTCTCTATGCCAGCCATCATATTTTGCGTTCAGTTACATGGAAGAATATGACATTAAAATGATTTCATATCTACTATCATAACATGTCCCCAGACTTATTGGATGAAGCCATGAAGACAAAGGCTGAATCAGCAAATCTAATATCATACTTATACAACATTATTTTAAATATAGAAATACCTACAACCGATGGTATTAGAAGAGACTGGGAACAAGAACTAGCTATAAAAATTTCAAAAGAGAGCTGGGATAAACACTTACTATAGGTGCATAAATGCTCGATCAACGTACGACATACTCTAATTCAATATAAAACATTACATAGACTATATTATTCAAAAACTAAAATAAATAAACTTTTCCCCAATGTCTCACCCATTTGTGATAAATGTCAGTCACATGAAGCTACCATAGCGCACTCTTTTGTTTTTTGTATAAAAATCCAAAAATTCTGGAACTAAATATTTGAAATCTTCACAAAATTATTTAAAATAAAACTTGTACCAAAAGCAGAATGGATCATTTTTGGAATATCGGAAGGTAAACCCGAATTAAACGTGTTTCAAAAGAACTTAATTAATTACGGGCTAATAATGGGAAAAAAGCTTATACTCAAATTTTGGAAAAATGCTCCAATACCAACAATAAAAATGTGGATTTCAAACATGTTCGAAACACTACACTTGGAAGAGAGATGAGACTCCTCCTAGCAGGCAAAGCAGACCACTTCCAAAAGACGTGGTCTGCATTTATGGAACTATTACAAGTATAAGGTGCAATAGTAATTTAAAATATAAATGGTACCAGGATCTGGTAACGGGGGGTATAAAATAAATTTAAATTAAAAAAAAATACGGTTGGTATATCCTTTTTTGCGGTGTTTTGTGTTACAATAGAGCGATTGTTTTTCCTTTTTTTTCTTTTCTTTCTAGGGTCTAATTTCCTTTCTTTACTTCCTTCTCTAACTTCTTCCCTAAGGGGCTTTCTTTTCCCAACACTTTCCTGCACCTTCACGATTCTTGCTCACTTTCCTTACTTCTTTTATTTCTATCTTTTTTAAAGCTCGAAAAACGAAGTGGTACAACAAATGTATTAAGATATATGTGATGTGTATTATTGTAATTTACTGTACTTCTAATTTAAAAATAAATAAATAAATAAAATAAAATGATTTCACATCAATAATAGCACAAAGTGAATGCATACAGCATTTAAATTGCTATACCCTTTGTGGCATCGTGATCCCTGATTGTGCATGCTTTTACCCTGTTTCAGTGCATATAAATCATCACAATCATAAAGCAATGAAAATAAATAATATAATAAGGAATTTATAAACAGGTGTTTTTATTTATTTTTCAAAAATTCAGTTAGAGACCAAAACATTTTTTCATCGGCAGCTGCACAATCTAGACTTGGAATAAAAGTTTGTGATCTCATAGCATTTTGGTGCAACATCTAATAAGCCCATTTGTATCAGATGTTTTTATTCAGTCGTCATATTCTTCATATTTTCTTACTTTTAGATCTGCCATCAGTTTAAATTGTCAGCACCTTTTATTACCATCCTGACTGTTCAATTTCATAAATTCAGAATCAATCAGCCAAAGTCTTGTGCATCAAAGAGATTATGTGAAAATGTATTTGCTATTACATGAGATTTAGATAATCTTCCAAATAAAAAAGAAAATAACTGCATACACATTACTAAGATGAATGCAATTTTAAATATATTCTTCTTTGTAAAATTGCATTGTGATAAAGTTCCAATTATATTTTAATACTGAAGGATTTTTGAGAGCAGACAGTTAGGGTTGACATAGTCAGGGGGTCATTGCTCACCCAAGAATTGTTCTTTTATAATGGGGGAATTTTCACTTGAGACTTAGAATGTAAACTGTCCATTCGGTCTGAACAGCATTTCGTTCAGACCGAAAGGTCTGAATGACAAATAAAGGATTCAATTCAATTCAATTCAATTCAATTCAATTATACATATAGCCTGTAGACACAGGCTAGGGCAGCACAGTGGTGCAGCGGTAGAGTTGCTGCCTTACAGCACTAGAGGCCCGGGTTTGATCCCGACTCCAGGTGCTGTCTGTACGGAGTTTGTACGTTCTCCCCGTGACCGCGTAGGTTTTCGCCGAGATCTTTGGTTTCCTCCCACACTCCAAAGACGTACAGTTTGTAGGTTAATTGGCTTGGTATAAGTGTAAGTTTTCCATGTGTAGGATAGTGTTAATGTTCGGGGATCGCTATTCGGTGTGGACTCAGTGGGCCGAGAGGCCTGTTTCTGCACTGTATCTCTAAACTAAACTAAACACAAGGAACTGTTGTTGCTGGTGTACAGAGAAAAAAAAGTGCTGGAGTAACTCAGCAGATCAGAAAGCATCTCTGGAGAATGTGGATATGCAATGTTCTGGTTGGGACTGTTCTTCAAAATGCCTGCTTGATCTTCAATTGGCACTACCACAAGTTTCCCACCACCAGCAGGATTGAAAATTGCACTTGATAAGATGTGCGATATTTGCAACATACTGTAAACTGTAGGAATACAGAATATTTCTCACTTGAAATCACATTAAAAAATGTTTTGAGTAGGGTTAAATGTATTCTTACTAAACTTTAAATGAATTATTTTTAATCATCAATTTCCCAAAGATATGAAAGAAAACTGAAATTGTGATTGGGAACATATCAACTATAGAAATACTACAGGGTATATAAATCTGAAATAACATTCTGAAAATGCTTAGCAGTCAGGCAGCACAAACTGGATTTAGGTTAATGAAAGTAACGATGAAAGATTATTGATTTGAAATATCAGGTTTGCTTTTCTCACTCTGCAGATGTTGCCTGACCCGTTAAGTACTGCATGAAATATCTGTTCCCAACCATACCTTCACAGCCAAAGATCAACACACTTCTCCCTCTCCAAACAGTTTCCACTGTCCCGTTCTCTTCTATTTCATAATGATATTCCTCCAATCTTTGTTCTGATCCTTCTCTTATAATTCAGCAAGGCAAGCCTTCTTTCAAACTCAGTTCAAGATGGTTCTTGTACACCTGGTTGAATTCTTAGTCTACATATTCCTTAGTGCCTCAGGCACTGGAGATCCTCTTCAAACATCTTCTGCAAAACTTTGTACCCACCCTCATTTTTAGATTCTTTAACGACTACCTCTTTAATCAAGCTTTCGATCACCTGTCCCAACGAGGCTGAAATTTGTTTGTTAATTTTTCTCGTGTTATCTCTGCTGCCCACAACTGCTGAATAAAGCAGAACTTAGACCACCAAACAGTACAGCACAGAAACAGGCCCTTCGGCCCACAATGTGTCAAACATGATACCATACTCTGTAGAACATAGAATAGTATGGCAGAGGAATAGGCCTTTCAGTCCAAATATCAGCATTGTGTTTCTCTCTTTTCAGATACCACCCGACCTGCTGAGTGTGGCCTGAACATTTTCTTTGGGGAGAACAATAAAAAAAGGAGTGAAGGAATGGTTTGTTTCCAACTGTACTTTCACTCCACTAAACTTTAACTTCCCTTGATGGTTTTTTACCAAGATATTTATTCAGATTTGCAATTAATATAGAAAACAAGTACCTCATCAGCTTAGATATTGACAACAGCTCTGTGATGGCAGCTCTTGGTAAATGCTAGAGATATTGGAAAATGTTTTGGAACTGATTTCCCCAAGAAAAATGTCAATTTATAATTTATTATTGTTACGAGGTGCAGTGAAAAGCTTTTTGTTGCACGATTTCCAGTCAATGAAAAGACTGTATATGATTACAATCAGGCTAACTGCACTGTACAGATAAAGGATGAAGGGTGAAATATTTAGTGCATATAGCATTGTAGTCTCATAAAGTCTAATTAAAGTTCAACAGTTTCTAAGGAAGTAGATGGGAGGTCAGGACCGCACTCTAGCTAGTGCGAGTATGGTTCAGTTGCCCGATAACAGCTGGGAAGAAACAGTCCCTGAATCTAGAGGTATGCGTTTTCAAACTTCTGTACCTCTTGCCTGATATACAGGGGAGAAGAGGGAGTGCAGCATAAATGTCTGTTTATCTTTACCGACCACAATTAGCCAATGCAACATTAGTGTATTATCATATCTCATTTTACTTGAGATTGATTGAAACAGCATGCATTTTTCCACAAAGCTAATGTGGTGGGTTTTTTTTTTTTTCACTTAAATTTTTATTGATTTTTAAGAGATATTTTCAAAACAGTGCAACACCATCACCATAAATAAAACAAAGTAAGAAAAACAGCAATCAAAATAAAAAAATAAGTAGATGGGGGAAAAAAAAAAAAAAAGAAGTAAATAAATAAAAAATTTGGAATAAGACCGTGTGGTTCACTTACCAAATTAAAAAAAAGAAAAACCATTACATTGATTAGTTATCTGGAGATAATTCAACATTCATACAAACATACCATCTAGTTCTATATAACGCAATCTTCCCATATCTAGCTCGGCATTTATCTAATTGGTGGCGCGACTCTCGTCAGCAGCGGCCTCTGCAGTCCGTCTGCGTTTTTATTATTTTATGTCTATGTTTTTATGTAGTTTTTGTTATTTTTTGTTGGGGTATGTGTGTGGGGGGGTGGGGGTGGTGTGGGGGGGGGGAGGGGGTAACTTTTAAATCTCTCCCTGCACGGGAGACCCGACCTTTTCTTTGTCGGGTCTCCGTTGTCGTTGGGGCTGCAACGAGGAGCGGCCTCCAACAGGAAGACCAGGGGCTGTGGTGCCGACTACTCACCTCACCGTCGCGGAGCTGGCCGAGTCCGGAGCGGGTGGAGCTGTGGTGGACGCTGCTGCGACCCGACCCCCGGAGATTCGGTGGCTGCAACTGCGGGTTTGGCGGACGGTAACACCGGGAGCCCGCGGGTCCCTGGAGGGAGACCGCTTTTTGGGGCTTCCGCAGCGGCGTCTTCTCCCGCCCGAGTTGCGGGGTTGAAGAGCTCCTGGAGCGGGGCCTTACAGCACCGCCCCGCGCGGCTTGGAATGGCTGCGGGATTGCGAGCGCGCGCCGGGGGCTCTAACACCAAGACCCGGTGTGCGACCTTGCATCACCCGGCGTGGCTTTCATGGCCACGGGACAATCGCCATCGCCCGCCGGGGGCTTTGACTTTGACTCTGACATCGGGGGGGAGAGTGCAGTGGAGAGATAAGTTTTTTTGGCCTTCCATCACAGCAATGTGATGGATGTTTATGTAAATTATGTTGTGTCTTGGGTCTATTTGTTTGTAATGTATGGCTGCAGAAACAACATTTCGTTTGGACCTCAAGGGGTCCAAATGACAATAAATTGAATTGTATTGGTGTCATGGCTCAAATAAACAGTCCATTTTTCCCAGATCTTCTCAAATGAATTCTCCTTGACTCTCAAGGAATATGTCAATTTCTCCATATTAAAGATGTCTCGCACAATTTCTAACCACTGTTCCTGTTTTGGACTTTTTTCATTAAGCCACTGCCTGGTAATGGCCTTCTTACTTGCTGCAAGCAAAACTTTAATCAAATATGTATCTTCTATTTTTACACTATCTTTAATACGCTCCAGACACATCACAGGGCAGGTATTTGGGATTTTATAACCCAAGATATTTTTTACAGCTGCATTAACATTTTCCCAGTATGGCCTTATCTTTACACAGTTCCAGAAAATATGCGAGTGGTCTGCCTCCGTACTCCCACTCAGCCTCCAACAGTGTTGTTGGACAGCAAGTTGTCTGCTTTTTATTTTGGGTGTTATAAAAAAGCGAGATAGATTCTTCCAGCAAAATTCTCTCCATACTAGTGAGCTTGTGGATGAACATTGTGTTTCACACATTTGATACCATTCTTCTTCTGTTATTTGAATCTTTAATTCTGCTTCCCATTTTGTTTTTATGTAGAGCGTTGATTCTCCCCCGCTTTCCACCAGAGCTTGGTAGAAAGCAGAGATGACCCGAGACCCCTTCTGTTTGTATGCATCCACAATCACTTTGATCACATTATTTGAAGTTTTATCTTGTTCTGGCCTTATCTCTTTTATAAAGTAGTCTCTTAATTGCAAGTATCTAAAAAAATCTTTGTTTTCGAGACCATACTTTGACTTTAAATCTTGGAAGCTCATAAACTCGCCATTTTCTGAAACTGTATACATTGCCGTTATGCCTTTTTGTGCCCATTCTTTGAATTTTGAATCATACACCCCTGGCTTAAACTTTGAGTCATATGTGAACCACTTCAATGCGTGAACCCCTCTTTTTAATTTGTATTTTTCCACTATAACATTCCATATTTCTAACGTAAAGGCTACTATTGGATACATAGCATGTCTCAAAGCCCCTCTCAGATATTTGTCTCCCACCAAAATCTGGGTCTGGTAACCCTGTATCTCCCTTTCCATTTCTTTCCATCGAGATTCATAATCAGGTCTACACCAACAAGCCAGAGGTCTGAGTTGAGCTGCATAAAAGTATTTCTTCAGATTTGGTAAAGCCATTCCACCGTTGCTTTTCGGCAGTTGAAGTGTTAATTTTATTCTTGGTTTTTTGCTATTACAAATGAATCTAGAGATCATTTTATCCCAGGCTATGAATTTATCTCGATGAACATTAATTGGGAGAGATTGGAATAAATATAGTAGTTTAGGTAGGATATTCATTTTTACCGTTTGTATTCTGGCACTGAAGTGTCAACCACCTCTCAACATCCTTTTTGATGTTTTCTTCAATTTTGTTATAATTAGTTTCAAACAAGTTGGAAAGTGTTTTGATTATAGTTACACCAAGATACTGCATCATTTTAGAGTTCCATTTCATATTATATACATCTCTGATTTGTTGGGATGGAGAATAATTAAATGAAAGAATTTGTGTTTTTGTTATATTCAATTTATACCCTGAGTAGTATCCATATGTTTCAAATATGTTCATTAGATTTGGGAGACATATATCTGGTCGTTCAAGAAAAATAATGATATCATCAGCAAAAAGACCAAAAGCTAATGTGGTGCTTAAAGTAGAATGACAGGTATATATACATCTTCTTATCTATCTATCTATCTATCTATCTATCTATCTATCTATCTATCTATCTATCTATCTATCTGTCTGTCTGTCTGTCTGTCTGTCTGTCTGTCTGTCTGTCTGTCTGTCTGTCTGTCTGTCTGTCTGTCTGTCTGTCTGTCTGTCTGTCTTCCATTAATATATAAAAGTCTGTGGCTGCCGCCTCCCGTCCGGCTGCCTTTCTGCCTTTTGATTCGTTCCATCGTGTGATGTCACAATGCCCAATACTCGCAGATGTCCAACATTTTTCACACAGAGAGTGGAGAATCTCTGGATTTCACAGGCACAGAAGGTAGTTGAGGACAGTTCATTGGCTATATTTAAGAGTTAGATGTGGCCCTTGTGGCTAAAGGGATTAGGGGGTATGGAGAGAAAGCAGGTACAGGATACTGAGTTGAATGATCAGCCATGATCATATTGAATGGTTGTGCAGCCTCAAAGGGCCGAATGGCCTACTCCTGCACTTAATTTCTATGTTTCCCTCTCCTCACCCCTCTTCCTCTCCCACCCATCCCTCTCTCCCCACCCCCCTTCCCTCTCTACCCCACCCCCTTCCCTCTCTCCACCCGCCCCCTTCCTCCTACTCCTCTGTCCCTCTTCCATCACTCCCCCTACCCCTCTCCTCCTCCCTCCCCACTCTTCCACCTCTCCCCCTCCACTCTCCCTCCCCACTCTTTCCCCTCTCTCCCCCCACCCCTCTCCCCCTCCCTCCCTCACATCTCTCTCCCCATCCCCCTCTCTCACCCCCTACTCCGCTCTCCTTTCCCTCCCAAATCTGTCCCGTTTCCTCTTCCTCCTCCTCTCCGCTCCCTCCCTCTTCTCATCCCCCTCCCCCCACCTGTGTGTTTGGGGGGTGGTTAATGTGAGTGTGATGTCGCAGGCCCCCCCCCCCCCCCCCGCATACGCCGTTGGGGATACAGACCCAACGGGTCTGCACTTGGTCTAGTTATTATATAAAAGTCTGTGGCTGCCGCCTGCCGTCCGTCCGGCTGCCTTTCTGCCTTTTGATTCGTTCCATCGTGTGATGTCACAATGCCCAATGCTCGCAGATGTCCAATTGGAATGGATCCATTTATATGGCCGGCTGCCGGCTGCCTTTCTTCCTTTGATTCCTTGCTACGCCGAAACCAGACGCAGAATCGGCGACATCTTTTCCATTCCGGTAGAGATTTCACTTTGCTTTCTAAGTATCCGCTCCTCATTACATTTCGTCGTGTTTAAGTACACATTGTTAATCAAATCCTTCTCCCCCCCCCCCCCCCCCCCCCCAATATTTAAAAAAAAACTGGCTTCTCACTCATATAAGCAGACCCAGCCCAAACCCCAGCTGAACGTTCCATCGTGTGATGTCACAATGCCCAATGTTCACATATGTCCAATCGGAAAGGATTCATTTACATATGCCTTTGCACGAGCCCCAGCACCTGCTGAACGTTCAATCGTGTGATGTCACAATGCCCAATGTTCAAATACATTCTTGCCATAGAGGGAGTACAGAGAATGTTCACCAGACTGATTCCTGGGATGTCAGGACTTTCATATGAAGAAAGACTGGATAGACTCGGCTTGTACTCACTAGATTTTAGAAGATTGAGGGGGTATCTTATAGAAACTCCTGATTACATTTCGTCGTGTTTATGTACACATTTTTAATCAAATCCTTCTCCCCCCCCCCCCCCCCCCCACCCCAATATTTCAAAAAAAAAATGGAATCTCACCCATAGAGGCAGCCCCAGCCGCAGCCACTGGTGAACGTTCCATCGTGTGATGTCACAATGCCCAATGTTCACATATGTCCAATCGGAAAGGATTCATTTACATATGCCTTTGCAGGAGCCCCAGCACCTGCTGAACGTTCAATCGTGTGATGTCACAATGCCCAATGTTCAAATACATTGTTGCCATAGAGGGAGTACAGAGAAGGTTCACCAGACTGATTCCTGGGATGTCAGGACTTTCATATGAAGAAAGACTGGATAGACTCGGCTTGTACATGCTAGAATTTAGAAGATTGAGGGCGGATCTTATAGAAACGTACAAAATTCTTAAGGGGTTGGACAGGCTAGATGCAGGAAGATTGTTCCGGATGTTGGGGAAGACCAGAACAAGGGGTCACAGTTTAAGGATAAGGGGTAAATCTTTTAGGACCGAGATGAGAAAAACATTTTTCACACAGAGAGTGGTGAATCTCTGGAATTCTCTGCCACAGAAGGTAGTTGAGGCCAGATCATTGGCTATATTTAAGAGGGAGTTAGATGTGGCCCTTGTGGCTAAAGGGATCAGGGGGTATGGAGAGAAGGCAGGTACAGGATACTGAGTTGGATGATCAGCCATGATCATATTGAATGGTGGTGCAGGCTCGAAGGGCAGAATGGCCTACTCCTGCACTTAATTTCTTTGTTTCTATGTTTCCCTCTCCTCACCCCTCTCCCTCTCCCACCCATCCCTCTCTCCCCCACCCCCCTTCCCTCTCTACCACCACCCCCTTCCCCCTACCCCTCTGTCCCTCTTCCACCACTCCCCCTACCCCTCCCTCCCCACTCTTCCACTTCTATCCCCTTACCGCACCCCTCTCCCTCCCCCACCCCTCACTCTTCCCCTCCCTTCCCCTCTCTCCCCCACCCCTTCCCCTACCCCTCTGTCCCTCTTCCACCACTCCCCCGTCCCTCTTCCACCACTCCCGCTACCCCTCTACCCCTCCCTCCCTCCCCACTCTACCACTTCTCTCCCCTTCTCTCCTCCCCCTCTCCCTCTCCTCACCCCTCTCCCTCTCCCATCCCTCTCTCCCCACCCCTCCCTCTCTGCCCCACCCCCTTCCCTCTCTCCCCCCGCCCCCTTCCCCCTATCCCTCTGTCCCTCTTCCATCACGCCCCCTACCCCTCTCCTCCTCCCTCCCCACTCTTCCACTTCTCTCCCCCTTCCCCTCCACTCTCCCTCCCCACTCTTTCCCGTCTCTCCCCCCACCTCTCTCCCCCTCCCTCCCTCCTCCCATCCTTCCCCATCCCCCCTCCCCCACATCTCTCTCCCCATCTCTCACCCCCTACCCCGCTCTCCTTTCCCTCCCAAATCTATCCCGTTTCCTCCTCCTCCTCTCCCCTCCCTCCCTTCCCACCCTCCCCCCCCCCCCCGCAAACGCCGTTGGGGAAACAGACCCAACGGGTCTGCACTTGGCCTAGTATATATATAAAAACATCAGAAGGTGCAAAGTTTATGTTGTAATTTCTTCCCACAAATTAATCATGTTTGCAAATGAAATTGGCAAAATTACTTTTACCATCATTAACTATTCAGATATCCTTGCCGCTACTTTAGAGTACAGTACGTCATAGAAGCACAACAGTAGTTATTGGAGGGTATAAGACTGTTTCTCTGGAGTCAGCCTATTCTATTAATAGTGAAAGGAACATCTTTTTAACTAAGGCACCTCAATTAATTATGTTAGGGTAAAACTTCTACACAAGGCTTCTACATATTTCTATCGCTTGATTTATTCAGGAGCGATGAGCAGAATGAATTTCTTAATCACCCTATTCCAAAAATATTTTAGGCAATGCTCCAAGAGGACCTTTTATAACTTGCCGTGTGCCTTGCTTATATTTACCTTATGACTCATTAGCTCTACAAATACCAATATATTCAATGGAAAATTAATTCAAATACAACTGCTCTCTCATAGACATGTTAAAGGCCTAGAGGCATTAAAGACACATAAGCATTAAAGGCCCTGGCCAACTGCTTTCCCTCAGTCCATATTTTAAAAAAAAATGTTTTTCAGGTTATTATGACATCCGTGGAATCATCTTGCATCACAGAGTCAGTCACAGAGAGTCATAGTGTCATATAAAGTCATATTGTGTGGAAACAGGCCCTTTGGCCCAACTTGCCTACACCGACCAACATGTCCCAGCTACACTAGTCCCACCTGCCCGCATTTGGCCCATTATTTGAGAGAAAGGGAAACAGAATTAATAAGGTCAAAGATTCTTCAACCCAAAACATTTCTCTCTCCTGAGATGCATGACCGTCTGAACATTTCCAATACTTTGCTGTTATTCCAGATTTCCAGCATCTGCCTTTTACTTTTTATTATGACTTCACTCCACTTTTATTATGACTTCACTTTACTTTTTATTATGACTTCACTAGCAAATTGGCTACTATATTCCAACAATGATCAGCCTGCATGGGCCAGTGTTTTGGGATGGCCCGAGATGATATAATGTGCCCTAGAAATCTAAAAAAATTCAGAATAATCACAATATTTGAAAAAAAGTTAACAAAGATGCAAACATTTTCTATCAGTTAATTAAGATGCAAGAACAAAGTTCCTTTCCCTGGTAACTAGTCCACAAATCTAATTGACATTGGGAAGTCAGTGAGCAGCCATGGAACTCCGCTCGAATGGACACACAATAACGTAGGTGGTAACACACAAATTGCTACTACAGGTGCACAACCTTTTATCCGAAAGCCTTGGGACCAGACACTTCTCGGATTACGGAATTTTTCGGATTTCCGAATGGAAGATTTTTAGCGTAGATTAGGTAGGTAGCGCGGGCGGCTTGAAAAGTCTGGAGAGGCTGCCTCCTCCCCGGAGACCGGGGAATCATTGTAAATCATTGCTTAAATGTTAGTCAGTTAGTTTGGAGGGATTTTATGTGGTGGGGGGGGGGGGGGGGTGAAGGGGGTAACTTTAATTCTTAGTCCCTACCTGGTCGGAGAGGCGGGGAGCGAGCAATGCCTTACCGGGTCGCCGTGCAGTAAGCTCCGGAGCGCTGTGGCCACCGACTCCCAACATCGCGGAGCTGGGGGCTGCGGGCGTCCGGCCGCGGGCGGCGCCGGTTGGAGCTCCGACCCCGGCAACTCTACCCCTGGCTGCGCGGCGCTCCAAATCCAGCGCCGCCCGCGGCCGGACGCCCGCAGCCCCAGCTCCACGATGTTGGGAGTCGGCGGCGTCGCAGCGCTGGGATACCAGCGGGGAGCGAGCAATGCCTTACCGGGTCGCCGTGCAGTAAGCTCCGGAGCGCTCTGGCCGCCGACACACAACATCGCGGAGCTGGGGCTGCGGGCGTCCGGCCGCGGGCCGTGCTGGATTTGGAGCGCCGCGCAGCCAGGGGTTGAGTTGCCGGGGTCGGAGCTCCAACCGGCGCCGCCCGCGGCCAGACGCCCGCAGCCCCAGCTCCGCGATGTTGGGAGTCGGCGGCCACAGCGCTCCGGAGCTTACTGCACGGCGACCCGGAAAGGCATTGCCCGCTCCCCGCCTCTCCGACCAGGTAGGGGACTAAGAATTAAAGTTTCCCCCCCACATAAAAGCCCTCCAAACTAACTGACTAACATGTAAGCAATGATTTACAGATGTTTAAGTGTCTCCCCGGTCTCCGGGGAGGAGGCAGCCGCTACAGTAGTACAGACCTGGGTTGACCGTGGGTCGTTTCGGGTCAAGTTTAGCGCCAAACGCTAGCTTTGGTGTGCAGACGACATCCTGGAAAAAATGTCCGGTTTTCGGAGCTTTTCGGTTTCCGGAACTCCGGATAAAAGGTTGTGCACCTGTAGTAATATAGTTAAAACACTGGCAACATGCATCCAAAGTATGATTAATGTGCAACATTATGATTTTTGCTAAAAAACTGAAGCTCCAAATCCAAGTTCACAGTCCATTTTGTTCACAGCTACAATGTGCATTGTCATTGCTATTGGGATGTCAAATCCATAATGTGCTGTTCTGTGCCTTGCCATCTCTAGTAGGGAGGAAAAAGGACAGACAACAGAGAATCGGAAAAAACAGCCATACAGAAATCGTGAGGACAATATTTAGATCAGCAAAAAGTATTAAAGTACTGTAAACAGAATTCCAGTCCTTAAATCGATTAAGGTCAAAAATAGGACAGAGCATGATTGTTAGATTATGAAGACTGAAGAGATAATCTTGACTATTCATGTTGATTAAGTATTTTTACAAAGGATGAATTGCAAGTATATTATACGAGGGTATTACAATCAAATTTTAGGCAAGGAACCTCTGATCTCTTTTTATTAAATATTGTTGCTTTCTTGTCAACTGAAAGATTGACTTATTGAGCACCTAAAAATGTCGTTATTGCCAATGTTTATAAATCTGTTTTGTTCCCATGAAGATGTTCAACAAAATGGATGCCATGCATGTTAAGAAGCTCACAGACAAACAGTGTACATACAATAATGATGAAGCCCAACAATATGACGAGTGCAAAACAGCAGAATGGTACAAGATTGTAGTGCAAAATCAGTCATGCAAAAAAAATTAAAGTACATTAATGGAATATCTGAATGAGGTAGAGTTATGAGTAAGAATACATGGTAATACCTTGGCTTTCAGAAGTCTGATGGCAGTATGAAAGAAACTTAAGCTTCTTAGGCCTGAATTTCAGAGGTAGACAAAAATGCTGGAAAAACTCAGCGGGTGCGGCAGCATCTATGGAGCGAAGGAAATAGGCAACGTTTCGGGCCGAAACCCTTCTTCAGAGTCTGAAGAAGGGTTTTGGCTCGAAACGTTGCTTCGATTTTCCAGCATCTGCAGTTCCTTCTTGAACATTTTAGGCCTGAATTTCCAAGCTTTCAGGCTCCTGCAGCTTCTCCCAGAAAGTAAAATGGATAAAAATGGCCAGGGCGATAGTCATTCCAACAAAACATCCAGCCTTTGTGATGCAATGCACCGTGAAGATGGATTGGATGGAAGGAAGTGATGAGCCCATGAGGGACAAGGCTGTGTTCACCACTATCGGCAGCTGTGTTCACCACTATCGGCAGGTTCATGTGAACTAGAGTGGAGTAATTGTTGTACCAGGTGAAGACACAACCCATCAGAATACTTTTTGATGGGTTTTATACTTTTTTAAATTTTTAAAAAAAATTTTATTTATTAGAAGTAATATTATAAAATGTAGTTACTTATTATAGTAAAAAAACTTTTCATATACATCAGTCATACATTATTAAAATTTTCCATTATCAATTACTTCTGCTTCTAGTGTTTTTATTTTTTATAGAAAGAGGGAAAAAGAGAGGGTAGAAAGTTACAAATAAAAAAGAAAAAAAAAAACACAACAGAAAAACAAGGGAGCTGGAATGGGTTACCTGTAATACATCAATGGAGATAGGTTCGTAGGTTATAAAGTATAGCTTTTCATCTGTTCCTGAGTTCAAGTTTCAGTTGGGTCCTCGTGCTGTGCCAATCTATCCCTTCAGATAGTTAATGAATGGAGCCCAAATTTTATGGAAAAGATCTTGTTTGTCCATTAAGACAAGTCTAATTCTTTCTAAGTATAGGGTCTCCGACATTTCCGTAATCCACATTTTAATTGTGGGGGTTGTAGGGCCTTTCCAAAATTTTAATATTAATTTTTTCCCGGTTATTATACTGTAGTTGAGGAAATTTCTTTGGTTTGTTGTGAGTGTTAAGCTTTGTTCTGATATTCCAAGTATTATTAATTTTGTGTCTGGGTCCAGTTTCGTATTAATAACTTCTGAAGTTATTTCAAAAATATCCGTCCAGAAATGTTTAAGTTTTATACAGTTTGCAAACGTATGTGTTAAATTAGCCTCTAGATGTAGACATTTATCACAAATAGGAGAGATTTGTGGGAAGATTCTATTTAGTTTTATTTTAGAGTAGTGTAGTCTATGTAGGACCTTGAATTGTATTAAAGTATGTCTGGCATTTAATGAACATTGATGTATTTGTTGTAAACTTTCGTCCCACATATCTTTCGTGATAGGGTGACCTATTTCATTTTCCCATTTGTATCTATATGGTTCGGTCGGTGGTACCTCGTTGTTTAGTAGGGTGTTATAAATATAAGCTATTAGTTTTTCAGTATTAGGATGCTTGTTCAAACATTCATCAAGAATTTCTGATTCCCTATTCCTGTAGACTTGTGTATTAGATTTAACATAATCTCTAATTTGTAGATATCTGAAGAAATTATTTGAGTGCAGTCCATAATTCTGTTGTAACTCTTGAAATGAAAGAAAAGTACCTTACCCATAAAGATGTCCTATATTTTTGATTCCATAATTTTTCCATTGTGTGAAACCTTTGTCCATAAAGGATGATTTGAATAAAGGATTATTTACAATGGGAAGGCAGAGTGGTATATTATTCAATTTTAAATCTTTTTTTATTTGTTTCCAAATTCGTATTCCACTATGTATTATGGGGTTTTCTTTATAGGTTTTTTTGTGCAGTTTTGTGGGGGCAAATATGATCGGTCCAATTTCAAAAGGTAGACAGTCTTCCTTTTCCATCATTAACCAATCTGGTTGTTGATCCATTTCTTCCAGCCAGAAATTCATGTTTTTAATATGGACTGCCCAAAAATAAAATAAGAAATTTGGCAAAGCCAAACCTCCATTTATCTTTGACTTACATAAATGTTTTTTACTTATTCTATGATTCTTATAATCCCAGACAAAACTTGTAACAATGGAGTCGACTTTTTTGAAAAACGTTTTTGGGACATATATCGGAATTAATTGAAGTAGGTACAACAGTTGCGGTAAAAAAATCATTTTTATAGCATTTATTCTCCCAAGCATAGAAATGGGGAGTGTTTTCCAGTATTGAATACTTTCTAAAACCGCATCAGCAGTATCCTTGAGGACATGTTGAATCATCTCTTATGACTTGAGAATTAAGGGACTGAAGTTTAGGGGTAACATGAGGGGGAACTTCTTTACGCAGAGAGTGGTAGCTCTGTGGAATGAGCTTCCAGTGAAGGTGGTGGAGGCAGGTTCGTTTTTATCATTTAAACATAAATTGGATAGTTATATGGATGGGAAAGGAATGGAGGGTTATGGTCTGAGCGCAGGTATATGGGACTAGGGGAGACTATGTGTTCGGCACGGACTAGAGGGGTCGAGATGGCCTGTTTCCGTGCTGTAATTGTTATATGGTTATATGGTTATCTCAGGTGCCCAAGAAAGTTAATATGCTGATGTGCTTTCTGTATCACCACATCAGTGTGAAGGGACCAGGTTAGGTTGATGGTGACATGGATGCCTAGGAACTTGAAGCTGTTGAACATCTCTACTGTAGCTCCATGGAGGAGGACATGGTGGTGTTCACCCTCTCACTTCAATAGGTCAACAACAAATTATTTGATCTTTCTGATGTTAAGGGATAGGTTATTGTCCTGGCACAATGACCCTGGATTCTCGATTTCTTTCCTGCACCTTGTTTCATCATTGTTGTAGATCTAGTAAACAAAACTAGTATAATGGACAAACTTAAAGATCGAGTTGGTGTCGTATGTTACCACACAGTTATGTGTGTACAAGGAGTAGAGCAATGGACTGAGCACACAACCCTCACCAGCACCAGTGTTGAGGTTCATCGTTGGGGGGAATATTATGACCAATTCTAACTGACTGAAGTTTACTGATCAAGAGATCCAGAAGCCAGTTGCAGATGGAGGCTCAAAAGGACAACGTCCAGGGTATTTTTGGTTCTATGGTATTGAAGGCTGAGCTGGAATAAATGAATAGCGTTAACATAGGTATTCATATTGTCAAGGTGATCCAGGACCAGATGTAGTTTAAGAGATGGAATAGACACAAAATGCTGAACTATCTCAGAGGGATAGGCAGCATCTCTGAAGAGAAGGAATGGCCTGTCTCGCTTAGTTACTCCAGCATTTATGTCTATCTTCGATTTAAACCAGCATCTGCAGTTCTTCCCTACACATTAAGAGATGGCACCCTTCATTGACCTATTTATTCTGTGCACAAATTATAGGTAGTCTAGATTGTCCGGAAGATTGTTTTTTTAAACCACTTGATAATGGTCGATATTAGAGCATCTCGGTGGGTAGTCATTGAGTTAGATCACTTTATTTTTCTTGGGGACTGGAATGATGGAGGTTTTCTTGAAGCAGATGTAGACAGAAGACTGTTGAAGTGACAGCTATACAGCACGGAAATGGGCACTTAGGCCTAATTTGTCAATGCCAAGCAAGTTGTCTGAACAAGCTGGCCCTGCCTATATACCTCTAAACCTTTCCAATCCCTGTATCCGTCCAAGTGTCTTTCAAATCTCATAATTGTACCAACTTCTGCCATTTCCTCTGGCGGCTGGCTCCATGTACACTCTACCTTAAGTTGCCACTATGGTTCCTTGTAAATCTTTCTGTTCTCACCTTAAATCCATGCCCTCTAATTTTAGAACTGCATAGCGCCAGAGACCCAAGTTTAATCCTGACCTCCAGATCTGTCCATCTGGAAATGTTATGTTTTTGCTCAGGCTACATGGATACCCTCTGGATTTCCCAGTTTCCTCTCATCCTAAAGACGAGTGGGCTGATTGGTTAATTGGCCACATTTAAATTTTGCGTGTGTGTAGGACAATGACAAAATCTGGAGAGAGTTAAGAAGAATGTGGGAAGCAAAAAAAGGGAGTAATGTAAACAGGTGGTTGATGGTTGGCTCAGACCTGGGAGGCTGAAGCTGTTTGTGTGCTTTTTCTCTCTACGACTTCATCAATTTCTTAACGAAAATTAAAGACAAGTAATTAATGCTGGATCTTCCAGCAGAGACCACATACCAAAATATTAATTAAAAATGTATTTTGTAGCAAATGAGTTATCAGAGGTACAGAAGAATACAAAAATTCAAATGGTTAAAATTAGTGATTGAGGGGAAGCAAAGCAAAGCAAATCAAAGGCACACACGTGTAGATTGGAACAGTGATCGCAGAGTCCCAGACAAACACAAGGGCAGCAATCGCTCTTGTTCATTTACTCATGGACAGATTTGTCACATGGTTGAACAGAAAGATGAGTTTACAAAACATGAAGAATGACCACTGCTTCAGAGCTTCTAGTCTTATTAAAATTGCATGGCCTTAGGGAGCGGCTATTTCACAGGACAGCACTCCCACAATTGGCAGCAGACAAAGAGGTGGAGGAAAAGAGAGGATTGGAGGAAAAAAGTCTGAAATAGAACGGTTAGCAGCTCATTATTGTAAGGAGATTTCTTACAACACAAAGATTTGTGCAATATGAACTTTTACAAAGATTTCTTAATTGAAATTAAATGAATGCTTTGTTACAGAGAACAAAAGGCATGCAGCTTTTTGTGGTGGAACTGGTGCTTTGAAAGCACTTGATGATCTAAATTGGATTACTGGCTTAAAAAAACATCATTTGTAGTATCCAATGATAAGAAAACATCTGAATTTAGTAATTGCCAGAGTGTGTTGGCCAGGATCTATTTAATTTACCTTTTACCATCCTGATAGCTGCATTACAGTCATAATAACCATATAACCATATAATCATATAACCATATAACAATTACAGCACGGAAACAGGACATCTCGACCCCTCTAGTCCGTGCCGAACACGTATTCTCCCCTAGTCCCATATACCTGCGCTCAGTCCATAACCCTCCATTCCTTTCCCGTCCATATAACTATCCAATTTATTTTTAAATGATAAAAACGAACCTGCCTCCACCACCTTCACTGGAAGCTCATTCCACACAGCCACCACTCTTTGTAAAGAAGTTCCCCCTCATGTTACCCCTAAACGTCTGTCCCTTAATTCTCAAGTCATGTCCCCTTGTTTGAATCTTCCCTACTCTCAGTGGGAAAAGCTTATCCACGTCAACTCTGTCTATCCCTCTCATCATTTTAAATACCTCTATCAAGTCCCCCCTTAACCTTCTGCGCTCCAAAGAATAAAGCCCTAACTTGTTCAACCTTTCTCTGTAACTTAGTAAATACAAAAATAAGTTGTTGACTAAGACATAAAAATCTCTCTCTGTCAATTAGTGTCTAGCAGACACCAATCTGAGGAGGGGTATTCGCCAGTGGTGAGATGCTATGCGAGTCATCGTTCCAAATTCATGCTTTTCCAGGGCATATGCTGCACTCAACATATTCTATGACACAAATTATCAGTCAGCTGTATCCAAAAATATTATTTTCTGATCATTAATTTTCAAATTTGCACTTAAATGACTACATCGTCAGCTTGCATCATTCCCCTGGATTGTATTGGATGGAAATAATTTAATTGTTCTGCCTAAGACATAAGACAATATAACACTCTTGACAGCCCATGCTGCTGATTCACCACCTACTCCCCGATGCAGTGACCAGGACTTCTGGTTGAGGCAAGCTGTTCATTCCCTCCACAAGAACACTGAAGTGCTTTGAATTTTCCCTGTGCTGATCGTAGATGGCAAGCCCCTAAGCAGCGACAGCACGGCCTTGTGCAAAATAATGTGGTCACATGGGCAGCCATTGCAAGCACTTCCACGAAACTGCTGAGTAAAAAACTGAACAGCTGGCAAATCCATGCCCACAGTCCTAGCCAGCAGTTAAATATGTCACAGGCTTCTGAATGTCCGACTTACCAAAATATTCAAAAACTACTCTAAAATTTAAAAATATATATATATGAATAAAAGAAAATATAATCAATTAAAATATGAGGATAACTAAAGATATTAAAATTTACCCTTTACGTTGTCAATAGAGCAATTGCCCTGCTAAATACAGATCAGAAAATATTAGCTAAAACCCTGGCAAGAAGACTAAGTAAATACGTTAATAAATTAATACATTCGGATCAAACTGGGTTTATACCCAAGAGACACTCGTTGAACAACTTGAGATGTCTGTTTAATATAATGTACTCACATAGAACGATAAAAGAAGACATAAATGATTTCATTAGTTGCAGAAAAAGCATTTGACCAAGTGGAATGGAAATATCTTTTTACAGTATTGCATAAATTTCAATTAGGAGAAAACTTTATTTCATGGATAAAGTTGCTATATGACAAGCCGACTGCCAGAATACTGACTAATCAAATACTCTCACCTAAATTTCAGTTATCCAGGGGCAATAGACAGGGGTGTGCACTATCACCCCTGTTAATTGCCCTTGCGATTGAACCTTTAGCAGAAAGTATAAGAGTACATCCGAATATTCATGGCTATAATACTAAATATTCTAATAATAAAATATCATTGTATGCAGATGATGTATTACCATATATCACCAATTCCCAAGTTAGTATTCCAAACAAACTAAATCTTATAGAGGAATTAGGTTCCTTTTCAGGATATAGAATAAACTGGAACAAAAGTGAAATTATGTCAATAAAGCCTCAAGATCCGACACACCTTCTAAAATTCCCTTTTAGAATTGCTACGGAAAAATTTAAATATCTTGGAGTTCACGTAACTAGGAAATATACTTCTCTATTTCAAGCAAACTTTCCACCATTAATTACCTAACTAAATGCCCTTATTCAATTTTGGAAAACGCTTCCGATTTCCCTCATAGGTAGAATAAATGCCATAAAGATGATCTTCCTTCCTCAAATCCTGTACCTATTTCAATCAATACCGATTTATCTCCCTAAAATTTTTTTTTTAAACTCGATTCTCTGATCACAAACTTTATTTGGGATTATAAAGTAATGGCTACCGACCGTCGGCCTGCGACCTATAACATCATGAAGCCGCGGTCTCTGGTAGGAAGCGGCCGATTCGGGACCTCCAAACTGCGGAGTGTCCATCCATCCCTACGTCGGAATTTCAAGCATCCCGACGAGAGGGCCTGTATATCAGGCCATCCGGAGCGGCGACTGCGGATGGTTCAAGGCCCCGAACACGGATGAACAAAGGAGGAGGACTGACAAAGTTATTGCCTTCCACCACAGTGAAGAATGTTGATTCCACTGTGGTGGATGTTCATGTTATATTCTATTGTGTATTGTGCTCTTTTGTTTGTATGGCTACATGGTAAATCACATTCCACTGCACCCTAATTGGTGCATGTGGCAATAAATGTGAACTTGAACTTGATATAGAACCATGATATTCAAGGCCTTGGCGAGTGCTCCACCAATAACGTGACAATATTCATCTTTTTAAATGTTATTCTCTGTAGATGGAGAAAATATTGATTTTCCAATGTAGAAACAAGGAACTGCCCATGCTGATTAATACATAAAAGGTCACTAATTGCTGGAGTAACTCAGCAGATCAGGCAGCATCTCTGGAGAACATGGATCGGTGATGTTAGGTTGAAACCCTTCTTCAGACTGATTGTGGGGGGGGGGGGGGGGGGGAAGAGAGAGAAGAAGGATGGAAGAGGGGAGAGGCGGGACAACGCGTGGCAGGTAATACATTAATGCAGATGGGGGGGGGGGGGGGGTTGTGATAGGCAGATGGTTAGAACAAAGGCCAGCAATCAGAGCAGTGTGAGAAGGGTTTAAGAGCTGCATGCTGTGAAGCTAGAGGGAGCAAAGTAGCAGGCGGGGAGATGGGAGAAACAGGTGGGAGTCTAGAAGGGGCACAGGGGAGGAGTGGGGAAGGGGAGAAAAAAAAGGAGGGTGGAGTGGGGGGGGGAAGAGCTTAGTTGGAGTTTACCTAAAATTGGAGGATTTAATGTTCACTGAACGCAACCGTATGAACATTGAATTCTCTAATGTTTTTTTAATTTTTTTTAATTATTTTTTTTAATTAGAAGTACAGTAAATTACAGTAATACACATCACATATATCTTATTACATTTGTTGTACCACTTCGTTTTTCGAGCTTTAAAAAAGGTAGAAATAAAAGAAGTAAGGAAAGTGAGCAAGAGTCGTGAAGGTGCAGGAAAGTGTTGGGAAAAGAAAGCCCCTTAGGGAAGAAGTTAGAGAAGGAAGTAAAGAAAGGAAATAGACCCTAGAAAGAAAGGGAAAAAAAAAGGAGAAACAATCGGTCTATTATAACACAAAACTCCGCAAAAAAGGATATACCAACCCTGTTTTTTTTTTTTACCCCACGTTACCAGATCCTGGTACCATTTATTTTTTAAATTACTATTGCACCTTATGCTTGTAATAGTTCCATAAATGCAGTTAAACCTCCAGAACGATTTGTTCGTACACATTCCTTCTAATTTTAAAACGAAAGTTAGCGGGGAGTGATCTGAAATCGTATTGGTGTGATATTTAGGGTTCATAGTATAAGGGATTAGTTTTGGATCCACTAGGAAGTAGTCTATACGTGAGTATGTTTTGTGTACCATTGAATAAAACGAGTATTCCCTTCCAGTCGGATTCGCGATCCTCCAGACGTCTGCTATATTTGTATTTTTTATATATGTATTTAAGAGTTCACTAGTTTTAGATTTCATATTACCTCTTTGTTTTTGCTTCGATTTATCTAAGTACGGATCTAAAACACAGTTGAAGTCTCCTCCAATTATAACATTTTGGTAGTTAAATTCTGCGATTGTATTGAGGATTTTATTAAAAAATTAAGGATTATCAAAATATATATATATATATATATATATATTTACCAAAGTGATTGGCGTAGCATGGATCTCTCCTGTAACTATAAGATATCTCCCTTCCTTATCTGATATAATGTTCTTTGATTTGAATGGTATTCCTTTGCGAATAATAATTGCGGTGCCTCTGGATTTCGAAGTATATGAGGAGTGAAATGTTTGGCCTATCCAATTCGCCCTCAATCTCATCTGATCTTGATGTTTAAGATGCGTTTCTTGTAGAAAAGTGATGTCCGTGTTATATGATTTCAACTGAGCTAGTATTTTGCCCCTTTTAATTGGTTCATTAATACCCCTTATATTCCAGCTACAGTGTGATTCCTCCCATTTTCTTTTGTTTATCATCTTGCATTTTCTCTGATTTTAATACCCTTATTTATTACGGTGCATCCATACCTCAGGACTCTGGATATTTGGGGGGCGTTTATATTACTAACTTCCTTGGTAGATCCCTTTTGCGATTGTCCTTGAAAAAAAACCACATAGTTGTGACATATTGTGATTTTAAAAAAATTGAACAAATAAAATTACAGTGTCTGGAGTATTCGACACTGTAGTGATTGTCCCACCCGTCTGTGGGATTCGACATCTATTCGACTTCCGAAGTTGATGTTGTACAATTAGCTCCGCTCCCTTTCTTACTCTAAACCTAGGAGGGCGGTACCATTTCAAAATCAGTTATATTTCACCCAATTACACTATATATATATATATATTTCATTCAGACTTATCAGATCTTGTGTTCAGCTACTGTGAAATTTATATATCTAACACTTTCATCTACTAATTATTTATAATTAGTTATACCTTTGATAATAGTAAGCTGTTAGTTGAAAGGGTTAACCAGAATCAGGCTCCTGGAATTATGCCAGGTGCCTGAGTCTCCTCCCTTCCCCACACGAACTACATAGCACTTAAACTTTCAGTATTATCTACTTTAATTCTAAAATTTGTTATTTATTATTTCTTTATCCCTGCTTAATTGTCTCGCTCTATATACGAGCTAGTCAGTCTTTTTAACACATTATTACATTTTGCCCATTATATAGTTCAGGTTAGTTTCCATTTCTATTTCTATATTAGTATTGTTAATTATTGTTAATTCTCTATATTTTGTAAAGCTATTTTAAGATCTTAAACCGCCATTTGTCCTTGTGATGTTTTCCACATTTGGCTCTGCTGTTCGTCTCTGCGTTGCTTATCAGTCTTTCCTTCATTTTGAACAAAGAATGTCCTTGAGTTGAATTCCAAAGCGTCCAAAGGAGATAAGGTGTCTAGACCAGCGCACGTGGAAATGCTCTTCCATTTTAAACTTTTAGAGAATGGTGTTTCTTCCCTTATCTTCAGGTATTCTCTGTGAAGTAATAAAAGGAAAGAATTTGTCCATATCGTCCCGCTGCCTTCTAAATTAATTTCTAGATTAATCTTCTGTTTCTGCCACAATCTTTTGGGCATATTTATAAGATGCGTCCGAATTAGTGAAAGTTTTCTCTTTTCCCTTGAAAGTAATGCGCATCCTGGCCGGATAAAAAACGCCACATCTGACATCTTTAACTCCATGGAGAATCTGTCTTGTCTGTGAGAACTTTCTTCTCTTTTGCACGATCTCATAGGGATAATCCCGTAGGAGTTTGATAGTGTCATTTCCAAACGTCATCTTCACTCCGTATTTGATTTTTTTCATCAGCTCTTCCAGTGCTGAAATGTCCCAAAGTTTGACTATGATCTGTCGTGGGTGGGCTGGATCTGCTTGTGATCTTGGCTTAAATCTGGGTATTCGATGTGCCACTTCAATTTCCGGTTCCACAGGTAAATTGAGTACATGTTTGATTAAGTTGGCAGTGAACTCACGGGCGTTGTTTCCCTCTGTTCCCTTCTGTTACTCCCAGTATTCGTAAATGTTGGCGTCTTGAGCGAGCTTCGAGATCAAGACATATATCTGAGACTTTCGCCAGTTGACTCTTGAGGCTGTCTAGTTCTAGCTTCATTCCCTGCATATCTTCAGCCATTTGTTCAACAATTGTTTCCATGTCTTTCATTGCAGTTACATGTGAAGAAACAATTACATGCACAGCCTCAAACTTCTTCGTAGATTCTTCTTCCCCTTTATTAATTCTCCCCGTTAGCTCTTCTTGCACATCCTCAATTCGTTTTTGTATAATGCCAATGCAGTCAATAACTTTTTGATTACCAGCATTGATGTTCGACATATTTTCCATCAATTTAACATTAATATTTTCCATCATTTTTGAGTTTCCAGCCTCAATATCCTTTCTCAGTTCTCTTACCGAGTTCTTTATCTCCTTCATTTCATTTTTCTCCTTAGTAGCCATCTCAGTCTTGGCTCTTGTAGCCATTCCAGAATCCACTTCAGAGGTCTGTTCTTCAGTTTTCTGGGTTTTCAGCAGTTGTTTTGAGATTGTTCTCTGAGGGCTCTGAGCTGAAGACGTTTTTTTCATTTAAAAGCCTTTATCCTCCGTTTAAATCACAGCGTTTACTGATGACATAATCAGCGCGACGCCCCAGGGCTCCGGTAAGTTTTTTGAATTGGTCCCGACCTCCAGACCCGATTTTAACGCGAAAAATCGCGATTTTACAGCAGCGGAGCTAAAAGTAGCGACTGCTAGTCCAGCATGGCGCCACCGGAAGCTGAATGATCTAATTCTGAGTTACTCCAGAACTTTGTGTCCTTTTATTGATATTCCAGAAAAGGATCACAGAATAGCCATGACGATTATCACAAGTTTTAAGTTACCATGGTAGACTTAAGGATTCTCCTTTTATAATGGTCATCCATGTAGATATAATATTTGAAATACAAGAAAAGTGAGGTGATCTTGCAACTGAAGAAGGGTCTCGACCAGAAACGTCGCCTATTTCCTTCGCTCCATAGATGCTGCCTCACATTTATGTCTACCTATACAAAGGATTGGTGACTGACTACAATGAACAGTATCTACTGTGCTGGTTCATAAGTGATCGGAGTAGAATTAGGCCATTCGGCCCATCAAGTCTACTCCGCCATTCAATCATGGCTGATCTACCTTTCCCTCTTAACTTCATTCTCCTGCCTTCTCCCCATAACCTCTGACACTTGTACTAAGAGTCAAGAGTTTTATTGTCATGTGTCCCAGATAGGACAATGAAATTCTTACATGCTGCAGCACAACAGAATATGTAAACATAAGACATAATGGGAGATAAAGTTCAGTGTTCAATCTATAGACCATAGATCATATATACACAATAAATAAACAGATAACGTGCAATAGTAATAATAGACTGTTATTGTTCAGAGCTTATTTGATGTCGTGTTTAATAGCCTGATGGCTGTGGGGAAGAAGCTGTTCCTGAACCTGGATGTTACAGATTTTAGGCTTCTGTACTTTCTTCCTGATGGCAATGGAGAGATGAGTGTGTGGCCAGGATGGTGAGAGTCTCTGATGATGTTGGCAGCCTTTTTGAGCCAGCGACTGCGATAGATCCCTTCGATGGTGGGGAGGTCAGAGCCGGTGATGAACTGGGCAGTGGTCACAACTTTCTGCATTCTACTTCACTGCTTAATTATACACAACTTGACCCTGCCAGCACATCTCACATGCCCCAGTGATCATTGCACGGAATTTGGTGCAATTATATCGTGAGCATGGAGAGAGTCCAGAGGAAGGTTATAAGAACGATCCCAGGAATTAGTAGGTTAACCTATGATGAACGTTTGTCGGTACTGGGCCTGTAATCGCTGGAGCTTAGAAGAATGAAGGGGGACCTCAATGGAACATACAGAATAGTGAACTGCTTGGATAGAGTGGATGTGGAGAGAATGTTTCCACTAGTGGGAGAGTCTAAGACTAGAGGTCATCCTCGGAATTATAGGACTTTAGTCAGAGGGTGGTGAATCTGTGGAATTCTTTGCCATAGAAGGCTGTGGAGGCCAAGTCAGTGGATATTTTTAAGGTAGTGATTGATAGATTCTTGATTCGTACAGGTGTCAAAGATTAAGGGGAGAAGGCAGGAGAATGGGGTTAGGAGGGAGAGATAGATCAGCCATGATTGAATGGCAGAGTAGACTTGATGGGCAGAATGGCCTAATTCTACTCCTATTCCTTATGACCTTATAATTGCTAACCTGTGATGAGCCCACGAGATGCCAAAGCACCACGCTTTCTTCCCATGTTAAGAAATCCTCTTACATGAATGCCCCATTCTGAACACTGTGCCCAAGTGCCCACCCAAACTCAGAGCTAAGTGAGCACATTCGCCCAACCCACCCATAGGGTGACAGAATAAACAAAATCAATACTGATTTTCCCCACCGCTAGGTCAAGTTTTGTGTGCATGCGTGTGCGTTGAGGCGCGAATATAAAACTGGAGATCCACCTGATCCATTAGTTTCACAGCAGCTTGCCAAGTTAACGCCACCCATGAAGAATGAAAAATATTGCAATCTATCTGTCAGTCCTCTTCAGCAGACGCTGTACTTGTTTTATGTGAACACTTAGTGAATCATGAACTGCATTATAAAACAGCCTAGGGAATTCATTGTGGGACCTCTTTGCACCAACTTAAATAATTTTGTAGTATGTAATAAGGCACACTGACAGCAACTGAAAAAGACTGAAATACTTCTTCCAAGGGATTGAGCATTGAATGTCAAGTTGATATTGTTTTGGTTCCACAAACCTAGACGTTGCTCTTGAATAGCTAGTCCCTTAGCACTACTTCAGGGAACAGCTCCATGTCACTTAGATGAAATTGCTTCTTGATACAATGGAAGTGTTCATCTTTATATTCCCAGCAGATAATGTTTCCCCTCAGTTGCAGAAATTGGAAATTTAGGTGTTCACTGTCCACAATAGAGCAACTAGAATTTATCCCATGCTGTCACTGAATTCCTCATGTCAGGAAGAGACATTGCCTTCCACCTTCGCCATCTGCCTTTAATTTCACTCCACTTCATTCCTTATCAGACAAACTTTTGTCTCCTTTTCATCTCTAGCCTTTGTTACTTACTGCACCCATCTGCTAATCAAACCCCTTCACTTGTATTAACCTATCACTTGCAGGCTTTGTCCCATTCCCATCTCCTTTCCAGCCATCTCTCCACTACTATAATTAGTCTGAAGGGTCCCTCCACAGATGCTGCCTGACCTATTGAGATCCTCCAGCACTTTGTGTTTTGTTTAAGATTCTAGCACCTGTATTTCCTTTTATCTCTTGTTCTTCTTTCTTCAGCCTTATCCCCTTCATGCTCCACACCTCTTCCTCCTCATATTTACTAACTGATCTGACTAACTAACTAAGGCTTGGGATTATTGCGATTTCTGATCCATGCAGATTGTTAGGAATATTTAAGTACTTCTGTTCAAACATTTATTTATAACAAGTTACTATTATTATTAAATCATTATTAATGAGCATTTATTTGGGGTGGAAGATTGCAACCCTCACGTGGTCCGCCCAGTTTCGACGAATGCAATCAACCCAGCATGCACAATCAAATAAGATCAAATAGAAAAAGTTGGCCTACAACTTTAGGCTGTGCACGCCATACACAAGAAGAAAAGAAGAAGCATTTATTTGTTCCCTGCATTGAATTGGAATAATAACTGTCCTTAAAGATTTTGAATCCCTCTATTTAGATTTTTGTTTCTTACCTTAAATTATTTTAGAATATATTTACTGATTCCATTCATTTTGACGTTTCCAAACAAATTCCAGAACAACTTTTCATACCTCAATTGAAGCTTATTTGATAAGAACTCCTAGCTGAAAGTTCATCAAATTGAAATGTTAACTTCTTTTCTCTCTCCCGTTGGTGTTGCCTGATCTGTTGATTTATTTTAACTTTGATTAATTTTAATATTCAATCATTTATTATTGAATGACCATGTTTAAAGTGCCCTTCATCCGTCACCAGTATAATGTTCTCACCTCTGTTCTGGAGCTTTATCTGCAGAAGGTAGCAGATTTCACCTTGTATTTCCTGAAGTGAAGCACAAAGACTTTGTGCACAGTCCCTCGTGAAGGTTCTGGTGTGAGGATTTTTCCCAGAGACTCTGGGTGGAAATGGTCTTCTGTCAGCCTCTCTGGCCCACCAGACTCTCTGTCCACAATGTCTCCTACTCTGTTTATTCTTTCAATCATCCTATATTGCAACTCAACAAGTCAGGCTGCATCACTGAATATGTTAGCATGTTAGCTGCTGATATGCACTGGACATACATAGTCCATCTGTTTCCAACAGATCAATCAGTTTTCTATGTTGATTTGACAATAGTATTGCCAAATTGCCATGCACCGTTCTAGTTAACATTCTCTTAAATTTGCTGAAGTTTTACATAAAAGACACAAAAGGCTGGAGTAACTCCATGTTCGCCGGAGATGCTGCCGGACCCACTTACTCCAGCACTTAAGCCCCTGTCCCACTTACGTGTCCTTGGCACGCTAATTACGCGACCTCGTGGTCGCGTTGAGGCGCGACGGTCCCGCGAAGGTCTCGTGCGATTTCATGTGCCCGCACAGCCGTCTGGAGCGCGTGATGTCATTTGAAAATGGACACAAAATGCCGGAGTAACTCAGCGGGACCGGCAGCATCTCAGAAGAGAAGGAATGGGTGATGTTTCTTGTCAAGACTCTTCTTCAGTCTGAAAGAAGGGTCTTGACCAAATCGTCACCCATTGCTTCTCTCCAGAGATGCTGCCGGTCCCGCTGAGTTACTCCTGCATTTTGTGTCTATCTTCAATTTTCTTGGCCCCGCTCTGGGAGTAGGAGTGGGGGCGGATCCGGATCCGCAACGGCCGTGAGCCCCAGGCCGAGCTCGGCGATCGTTTGCCTGCTTCTGCTGCTGTTGGAGGTGAGACGTTGCATCGCACCAGGGTCTTGAGCCTGTCCCACTTTGGCCGTCAGTTATGCGACAGGCCGTTGGCGCGCGAAGATTTCGTTCGCTACAACAATTTCGGTGCCGCGCGATGTCGCGCACAACTCCATATCCCTCCGCACTTCTCAGTGGGACCGGCCCCGCGCGGCCATACGATGCCCGTGCGCCTCAACACGACGATGACGTTGCGTAATTTGCGTGCCAAGGACACGTAAGTGGAACAGGTCCTTTAGTGTCTTTTAATGTAAAACTTTAAAACCAAAGAACACCTAATCCTCAGAATTAAAATCTTCAGGTCTGAACAAGGGTCTTGTCCCGAAACGTCACCCATTCCTTCTCGCCAGAGATGCTGCCTGTCCCGCTGAGTTACTCCAGCATTTTGTGTCTACCTGAACCTCAGAAATATAAGGACAGCCACAGAAACCAATTAGCAACTAACCGCAAAGTAATTGATGATCCACTTAATCATCAATGTTAATGGTTGGTGAGGGGAGGGGAACTTTATCATTACCCAACTGCATTCAACAGTGTTAATTTAAGAGAATGTTAATTGGAACAGTGCACGCCAATTTGGCAATACTCTTACAAATCAGCGTAGAACACTGATTGATGTGCACTGCATACTTCCAACTGCTAGCGTGCTAACATATTCATCAACCCAAATTCCACCAGCCTGGCTGTGTGGTCATTAAAATACAATACAATACAATACAACAAATCAACAAAGTGATCAGAACTGCTTGCACTAGAGTGAGCATTTACACAGTTTAACAAATTGGAGCTGATTAAGTCCGTGCAATCTCTGAACAAAGCACAGTATTGTTAAAGCCAGACATTTCCTCTTCCCTTTTAATGTAACTTTGCTAAGAGATTCATTTGCATTAGACACTATTTCCAAACATTATGCAATTTAAAATGGTCTTTTCCTAGAATGAAAAGATCGTCTAGCCTTTTTAGTGGCTCTGGAAATTTACAGTGACCCTTCTAGGCACAAGCCACCACTGCATGGTTTTCAACAATATAATCAATATAATATAATCAGTTTTATTCGTCACATTGCACATAAAGTGCAAGTGAAATTAATTTGCCAGCAGCAGTACAATGATAAAGAACACACAAAAACACACTAAAAATGTAACACAAACATCCACCACAGCATTCATCACTGTGGTGGAAGGCACAAAATTTGTCCAGTCCTCCTCCATTTTCCCACGTGGTCGGGACCTCAACCGCCGCTGCGGGCGTCCAGATGTACAGACAGTCCAGAATCGGCTCTTCCCCACCGGAGACCGCGGCTTCAAGTTGGTGTAGGCCGCAGGCCAGCGGTCGAAGATTTAAAGACCACGCCGCGCCGCAGCCAGATGCACCGCAGACTGCAAGGCCGGCAGTCGAAGCTCCCCTCCAGGGGTCCCCGGCGAGGGACCCCGCTCCTGATGGTAGGTCCATGCCGGGCCCGCAGTAGAAGTGGGCAGCGGGCCGGCGGTGGAAGCCTATAACATCAGGATCAAGTAGTTATAGAATCAGATTCATACTGCACAGAAACAGGCCCTACAGCCCAACTTGTCCATGACAACCAAGATTCCCTATCTCAGTTAGTCCCATTTGCTCATGTTTGGCCCAAATCCCTCTAAACCATTCCTATCCATGTATTTGTCCAAGGGTCTTTGAAATGCCATTATAGTACCGGTCTCAACTACCTCCTCTGGCAGCTCGTTCCATCTACCAACCACACTGTAAATGAAACGGTTACTCCTCATGTTCCTATTAAATCTTGCCCATCACACCTTAAACCAATGTCCTCTGGTTCTTGATTCCCCTATCCTAAAAGACTCTCCGCCTTCACCCTATCTATTACCCCCACGAGTTTATACACCTCTTTAAGTTTGCCATCAGCCTCTAGCATTCCAAGGAATAAAGTCCTAATTTGCACATCCTTTCTCTATAACTCTGGCCCTGACAACATTCCCACAAGTCCTTCTTGTTATGGGAAATTAGCACTATTTACACAACAAGGTCTTCCATGGACAATGCTGAATGGGGAAACCCCTTTCAACCCCTTGGCTTTGTTGTCAAATGCGGATATTACAAAAATAGGTGGAGAGGCAGGAAGTGTTGAGAAAGCAGGGTCTGCAGAATGACTTGGTCCGTCCGGTTGGGAGATTGGGAAAATAAGTGACAAATGGAATACAGTCTTGTAAACTGTACCATCATGCACTTTGGTAAAGGAGTAAAGGCGAAGACTGCTTTCTAAATGGGGAGAGGATTCAGATTTTGGAGGTGCAAAGGGACTTGGGAATGCTGGTGCAGAAATCCTTGTGGAAACAAAGTTTCATCTTCACACCCTTCATCTTACGGTTGCAAGTAATATCGCCACATTTAAGATGCATTAAGACAGGTACGTGGATAGGACAGGTTTAGAGGGATATGGGCCAAATGCAAGCATGTGGGACTAGTATAGATGGGGCATGTTGGTCGGTGTGAGCAAGTTGGGCTGAAGAGCCAGTTTCCACTGTATGACTCTATACTGCACAGCAATACAACCTGTCCAGGCAGCTGGGCATGCATGAGGCTCTGTGGGCCATTGGCAGCAGAAAAAGTGTAGATCGCCACTATCTGCAAACTCGTGGCCCAGCATATCCCTCACTCTTACCACTATTAGTCAAGTTGTCCAACAACTTTAGGCTGTGCACGCCATACGCAAGAAGAAGACGACCACTATTAGTAAGCCAGGTGATCAAAACTGGTTCAATGAGAAGATCAAAACGACATCCAGAGAACACCATCAAGAGTACTTAGAAATGAGATGCAAACCTGCTGAAGCTGCATGTTCAAGGCAGCAAAACAGCGTGTGAATGTACAGCTACAGGCGGTCTGGGTAATGAACAGGCTCTGCTTTTACCGACGCCCACAGGTTGATTTTGATACACAAAAGGAAAACCACCTAATATGATAACCATACTCCCACAGCATGGAAATAATGCATTGGCACAGATAGTGGGACCGCTAACTGAAACGGCATATAGAATTACAGCTCGTACAATAGCTCCCTCACAGCACTTATAATGTGGGTTCATACATGGCCTTCACCCATCTATACCCTTAGAATGCACTGTGTCTGCCTCGCAACTTGGTAATCTTGGTATCTCCACCACACTTGGCAACTGTGTACGTTGCCACCTTGAGCCACTGCAATCCTTAAGGTATGGGTATACCCACAAAATGTGGGAAAATGTCGATTTATCTACTTTAAGAATAAAAATGAAGAGACAAATATTCAAATAGAGTGAGACTACAAAACAAACTGAGGTTTCTAGATTATGAAATACAAGTTCGCCATTCAATAAGATGTTTCATCAAAGCACCACTTTTCTGAACTCATGATGAATTAACATCTGCACAAGCCGGCAAGAGGGGCTTGCCAGCTGCATGGAGGTCGGAGATGTGTGGTGCGTCCGTCACCGTGCCTGTTGGAAACCAGCACCACTGCGTCGCTGATGTTTTCAACGATTTAATAATAATTTTAAAAAAAATAAAGGGTTAATTTCTCCGTAATATATTTTAATTATTTCAAAATAAACATGCACCCACAATGTTTTGCCTTTTGCTGTTAGCCTTGATGCACTGAGGAGTCAGATTTTAAACACATTCTGCAGGAACATATGCAGTTCAAGAATCTGGATTGTTTTTTTCCCCCATTTGTCTGTCTGTCATTTCTTTCTGTTTTGTTATTTTAAGTAGGTGTTAAAAGTTTGTTTTAGTTTCTCGTGGTTTGTTTTGTGTGGAGGATGAGGGGGGGGGGGGGGGGGGGAACTTGTTTCAATCTCTTACCTCGACGAAGATGCAATTTTTTCCATGTCGTATCTCCGTCCCCCATTGCGGCCTAACATCGTGGAGCGGCACGGCCTTTCCTGGAGACCGACCCGGCGCTTCAACGCAGGCTGGCGTGGACTTACCATCATGGGGCTGCAAACCCCTTGCCAGGGATCGACTGTGGAGAGCTCCAGCCGCAACTTTAACATCTTGGAGCCTGGTCTAAATGTAGCGGGCCCTGGTTTGAGATTGAGTCGGGGCTCCAAACCGTGGTGGGTTTCAACCGTCCTGACGTGGGAGTTTCATCACCCCGACGCGAGGGCCTCGGATCGCGGGCTGCAGGAGCTTTGATGGCCCCGACCGTGGATGGTTCGATAGCCCCGACCGCAGAGAAGAAAGAGGGAGAAATTGGACTTTATTACCTTCCATCACAGTCAGGAATGTGGGGAGCCGCTGTGGTGGATGTTTATGTTACATTTTATTTTATGTGGTTGTGTGTCTGACTGCTTTTCACTTGGTGTGGCCATATGGTAACTCGAATTTCACTGTACCTTAATTGGTACATGTGACAATAAACACATCTTGAATCAATTTGCACTCCAATCCAAGCTGACAATTCGCTCCTCAAGCTGCTCAATGGATCAAATTGATTTTTAAACCTTTCTCAGCTCCACCCAACAAATCATAAATAGTAACAGTAGAGAAGAATACCATTTGGCTCATCATTTCATTCTTAATTTGTACTCTTATAGATTACTGCAATTCAGGTGACAGTACAAACACAAACTCAATGCCACAAAGGTTTATAGCTTTACTCCACTAATAAACACTGTTTTGTGAAGCCCATTACCCTATATCTGCAAAGATATCTCCTCATCTTCCTGCTAAATCTTCCGGCTTGGATCGAGTGGGTGTGGAGAGGATATTTCCACTAGTTAAAGAACGTTCTTTTAGGAAGAAGATGAGGAGAAATGTCTTTAGTTAGTGTGGAATTCATTGCCACAGAAGCCTGTGGAGGCCAAGTCAGTGGATATTTTTAAGGCAGTGATTGATCGATTCTTGATTAATACAGGTGTCCGAGGTTATGGGGAGAAGGCAGGAGAATGGGGTTCGGAGGAAGAGATAGATTGGCCATGATTTAATGGCAGAGTAGACTTGGTGGGCCAAATGGCCTAAATCTACTCTTATTCCTTATGACCTTAAATTTCCTACAAATAACTTTAAATACATGAGCAAAACACAAAGTGCTGGAGGGACTTAGCAGTCAAGAAGCATCTGTGGAGGGAATGGATAGGCGAGGTTTTTATCATGACCCTTTTTCAGACTGCTCAAGATTCCTATATCTACAGTTCAAGCTTAGAGATATAGTGTGGAAACAACACTTCAGCCCACACCATCCATCAAATCACCGTTCTACCGGAATCACCTGAAGTGGCGGCGCCGGGAACGGCTGCGGTTTTTAGGTTTTTAGGTTTTTAGGTCGTGTTTATGTGGGGGGGGGGGGGGGTGGGGGGTGAAACGGGGCTTGCTGTCTCTCCCTTCGGGGGAATACGACCTTTTTGTCGTATCCCCCTTCTCTGCCTCCGTCTACACTGAGGCCTGATGGCGGAGCTGGCGACCTCGGGACTCTGGAGGCAGCTGACAGGACTCGCCCTGGGCTCGCTCCCGTGAGGGTGGCCCAGCCCGGGGCTGGACCTGCGCTCTCGTGAGAGCGGCCTGGCGAGGGGCTGAGAGACTTTCCCGTGAGGGGCTGTGGCCCGTCGGAGTGGCCCAGCCCGAGGGAGAACGGCACTCACGTCGGAGTGGCCCAGCCCGAGGGAGAACGGCACTCCCGTCGGAGTGGCCCAGCCCGAGGGAGAACGGCACTCCCGTCGGAGTGGCCCAGCCCGAGGGAGGAGCGGCACTCCCGTCGGAGTGGCCCAGCCCGAGGGTGGAACGGCACTCCCGTCGGAGTGGCCCAGCCCGAGGGAGAACGGCACTTCCGTCGGAGTGGCCCAGCCCGAGGGAGAACAGCACTCCCGTCGGAGTGGCCCAGCCCGAGGGTGGAACGGCACTCCCGTCGGAGTGGCCCAGCCCGAGGGAGAACGGCACACCCGTCGGAGTGGCCCAGCCCGAGGGAGAACGGCACTCCCGTCGGAGTGGCCCAGCCCGAGGGAGAACGGCACTCTCGTCGAGTGCCCCAGCCCGAGGGAGAACGGTACTCACGTGAGGGCGATCCGGCTCGGGGCTGGAACGGTGCTCCGGTGGCTGGGACGGCGTTCTGAGGCGGTGACCTGAGTCCGGGGTTCAGCCGCGGGCCAGCGGCTGCGTGTGCTGGACTGGAGGACGGCAGCTTCGACCACCCCGGGCCGCGGTGTTTGAACCGGCCCGTTTGCGGGGTTCGGTGAGCCGCGGGACTGTTGTGCCATCGCCCGGTGGGGAATCGCCTCAGCGCAGAGGGAGAAGAGGAGGGAAGAGACAGTAACCCTAAGATTTTTGCCTCCACCACAATGAGGAGGTGCTTTGAGGATACACTGTGGTGGTGTTAATTTGTGTTTATTGTTGTTTATTATTGTATGATTGTATGTATGACTGCAGGCACGAAATTTCGTTCAGACCGTAAGGTCTGAATGACAATAAAGGTATTCAATTCAATTCAATTCAATTCAATATGTCCTACACACTAGGGGCAATTTACAGAAGCCAATTAACCAACAAACCTGCGTGAGTTTGGAATTCCTTGTGTCTGAACTTTAAATATATGACCACCAGCTCCTGACCTCACTGGTTGTTGAAATGCTTTCTCCCTATTCAGGCCTCTTATATTTCGTGCATCTTAAATTTCCCTTCAGCTTCCTCTGTTGCAAAAAAACCACCTTATCTCTTGTTTATATTAGGTCTTCCCCTGATCGTTCACGTTTCATAGTACTCGACAATTGTGCTCTCACCATGGATTGATAGTTCTTTGCCCCCCACACCTAATTCTATTATCCTATATTTCTCCAGTTAAATTTCAATAATCCGTTTTCTGGCCACATGCCTGGTTGACAGCATCTCCAGGCACCCACAGCTATATTCACCATAAACCACACAATCAATTGTTATCTCAACAGTAAACATCTTAAATTATGCCCACCTAAAAAGGGACATTGTAAAAAACCTTTAGAGCACTGCACGACAGACCTCTAGTTACACAAATATTCACTCACCATTATTATACAAATATTCACTCACCATTATTCCCTTTTTTTCTCCTCTAAGCAATATGGATTTAATTAACCACATACATCGAATCCCACAGCCCGTCATCTGGAAATTTGTCAAAAACTCTGCATCTAATACACCAATTGAAGTCCCTGTATGTTTGGTAAAATTTCAGTAACTCAGTGGAAGATGTACAGCAGGGAAACAGGCCTTCAACCCACTGACTCCAATTTACCTATTTACACTAATCTTTCATTAATCCCTTTATTATTCTCTGAGTATTCTCATCAACTCCCCCTGGAAATTATGACTCAATTACATCAGGGGCAACCACATTGCTTATTCCATTCTCACTTATTAAACAACAGCACCATGTTCACAATCCTCAAAGAGGATTTCTCCATCAAAGGATTTTTTTAAATTTGAGACACAAGGAACTGCAGGTGCTAGTTTACAAAAAAAAAGACCAAGTGCTGGAGTAACTCAACTAATCTCTGGACAACATGGATGGCTGGCATTTTGGGTCAAGCTTCTTCTTCAGGCTCCTTTTACTAATATCTAAAGAAAGTTGTCGACCTAAGACATCACCTATGCACGTTCTCCAGATATGGTGCCTAATCTGCTGAGTTACTCCAGCACAGATGTTTTTTAATTGGTAGCAATGCTATTTCCTCCTTTAATTCTCTTCATAGTTTTCCATACATTTCATCTACATCTTCCAATTTATCAAAGTCAATAATAACCTCTTTCCACAGATGTAGCCAACATTTTCTATTTTTATTCATATTTATCAACTTTCATGATGCTAATTCATCGACATTTCCTCTCACACAATGTTTAATCCATCCAGTATGATGTCTGTAATTCCCACTTTATTGTGAAAACGTAGGAAAAATATTTTTACAAAAGATGATTCCTATCCTAGCTGGTGAGAGGATGGTTCAGTTGCTTGACAACAGCTGGGAAAAAAACTTCTGCACTCTTGCCTAATGGGAGTGAGAAGAAGAGGGAATGACCAGGGTAAGACTGTTCCTTGATTATGCTGGTGGCACTGTCAAGGAAGTGTGAAGTAAAGATGGAGTCATTGGAAGGTTGGTTGGTTTGCGTGATGGTCTGGGCTACGACCACAACTCTGCAATTTTTTGCGGTCTTGGATGGAACTGTTCCTAAACCATGTTGTGATGCATCCCAATAAAATGACTTCTATGGCACATCTGTAGGTTGGTGATGGTTGTTGGGAATATGTTGAACTTCCTAAGCCTTCTAAGGAAGTATTGGTGTCCTTTTTTTGGCCATAACGTTGATGTTGCTGGTCCAAGACAATTTGCTGGTGATATTAATTCCTAAGAACTTGAAGCTTTGACCATCTCTACTCCGGCACCACCAACGTATACCAGGGTGTGTGTCCCGCTTTGCTTCCTGAAGACATTGAGGAAGAGGTTTGACACAAAGAGCTGAAGTAACTAATGCTAATGAAATGTTGGCCTGGATAACAAGAGGATTTCAGTATAGGAGTAAAGAGGTTCTTCTGCAGTTGTATAGGGCTCTGGTCAGACCACACCTTGAGTATTGTGTACAGTTTTGGTCTCCTAATTTGAAGAAGGACATCCTTGTGATTGAGGCAGTGCAGCGTAGGTTCATGAGATTGATCCCTGGGATGGCGGGACTGTCATATGAGGAAAGATTGAAAAGACTAGGCTTGTATTCACTGGGGTTTAGAAGGATGAGGGGGATCTTATAGAAACATATAACATTATAAAAGGACTGGACAAGCTAGATGCAGGAAAAATATTACCAATGTTGGGCGAGTCCAGAACCAGGGGCCACAGTCTTAGAATAAAGGGGAGGCCATTTAAGACTGAGGTGAGAAAAAACTTTTTCACCCTGACAGTTGTGAGTTTGTGGAATTCCCTGCCACAGAGGGCAGTAGAGGCCAAATCACTGGATGGATTTAAGAGAGAGTTAGATAGAGCTCTAGGGGCTAGTGGAATCAAGGGATATGGGGAGAAGACAGGCACGGTTTATTGATTTGGGACGATCAGCCATGATCACAATGAATGGTGGTGCAGGCTCGAAGGGCCGAACGGCCTCCTCCTGCACCTATTTTCTATGTTTCTATGTTAACTCAGCGGGTCAGGCATCATTTCTGGAGAAAAGGAAGAGGTGACATTTCGGATCGGTGTCTTCAGTGTAAACCAGCATCTGCAGTTCCTTCCAACACAGTTCAGCTCAGTTTATTGTTACTTGTACCGAAGTACAGTGAAAAACATTTGTTGCATGCTATCCAGTCAGCAGAAAGACAATACATGATTACAATCGAGCCATTTACAGTGTATAGATACATAAGGGAATAACGGTTATTGCAAGGTAAAGCCAGTAAAGTTCGATGAAGGATAATCTGAGGGTCACCAAAGAGGTAGATAGTAGTTTAGCACTGCTCTCTGGTTGTGTTCAGATTATTCAGTTGCCTGATAACAGCTGGAAAGAAACTGTCCCTGAATCTCAAGGTGCACATCTGGAGGCCAGATGGGAGAGGGGAGAAGAGGGAGTGAAGAGGAAGACATTGAGGAAGACATTGTTGTCTTGGCACCAGGTTACAAGGTACCCAATCTCCTTCCTGTACTTAGTCACACAATTATTTGATATTCCGCCCATTATGGCAGTGTCATCAGTGAACTTGTAAATTGAGTTAGATTGGTATATGGCTGCATAGTCAAGAGTGTATAAGGAGTATAATAAGGAGCTGAGAACGCATCCTTGTGGGGCACCAGTGTTGAGGATTATCATAGAGGATGATTTGTGGGGGGCAATGGATCAGCGTGGGGGGCAATGGATCAGCGTTCTCGTCGTGCCCCCCGTCAGTACCCAGGCTCGCCTGGGGAAGCCAATGATCCTCCCAGCAGACTAAATTCTACAAGACGATGCCTGAGAGCCAAGTCAAAGAATCCTAGTCATTATCCCAAAGCCGAAAGCAGCAACAACGACCAGCCTCAAGAGCACCTAGCAGTTGCACCTGCTCTCCGAATACTACAACTGAATGTTGAAGGCCTCTCTGCAGCCAAGCGACGCCTCATCGAAGTCCTCGCCCACCAACACTCCATCGACGTCATCTGTCTCCAAGAGACTCACGTTGGGCACAGAGGAAGCGGGCCGTTACACCATCAATGGCTTTGATCTTCTTTGCTATTCAGGACTGGACATGGCCCCTGCTTGGCCAGCCTTCACAAATGGGGCAGCAGCCCAACCCCACGGTGTGCTTGTGGAGAGCAGCAAACAATGCAACACATCATTGAAGCATGCCCTCAACAAAGACTCAAAGGAGGACTTGTCACCCTTCATACAGCAGATCAAGAGGCAACTGCTTGGCTAAAGGACTTTGCATTCGCTAAATAAATAAAAATTGTCACCCATCCTCACCGATTGTGGTCAGTTGGTCAGGAAGTCTTGGATCTAGTTGCAGAGGGGAGTCCTGACTCCATGTTCCACGAGTTTGGAAATGAGCTTGGATGGGATAATGGTATTGAAAGATGAGCTGTGGTCTATGAATAGGTGTCTGACATAGGTTTATTTCTTGTCCAGGTGTTCCAGGGATGAGTTTAGGGTCAGGGAGATAGCTTCAGCCTTGAACATGTTGTGGCGGTAGGTGAATTGCACTGGATCAAGGCTGCTCGGTAGGCCGGATTTAATGTGTGCCATAACCAATCTCTGGAAGTACTTCACGATGGTGCATGTAAAGGCCACTGGACAGTACTCTGGTCACTCTCTCTTCTCCCATCAGGCAAAAGGTATGGAAGTGTAAAAACGCACACTGCCAGATTCAGGGAGTTTCTTCCCTGCTGTTATCAGGCAATTGAATCATCCTATCAATAACTAGAGAGCAGTCCTGAGCTACTATCTACCTCATTGCTGACCCTCAGATCATCTTTAATCGGACTTTATTCTCTGTATTATATATCTGGACACTGCAGATGTGTTGATTGCAATTTTATTTAGTCTTTCCACTGACAGGTGAGCAAGCAACAAACCTTTCACTGTACCTGACACATGACAATAAACTAAACACTCTGGATCGTTTGGCACATCCGCAGCGGCCTTGTCCTTCACCTGGGAATTGACTTCACTTCCAAGCGCCGGTTACATATTTAATCTCTAATAATACTTAGTTATCCACTTGCACTTCACAGTTTTTCCTGGAATACATTTTCAAGCCTTCTTTTCGCCATCCTGATCTCTTTTCTACTTTCATCTCTGCACCTTTTGTATGCAGGTGCTGGAATCATGCGCAAAAACAAGCGAACCGCCAGAGGAACTCAGCAGATCAGGCAGCATTTACGGGAGGACATGGGCAGGTGGCATTTCAGGTCAGGACTTTATTTCAGACTGACAGAATAGGGAGAAAAAACCCCCCTTCCCACATCAACCCTTTGTCCTTGGCCTCCTCCCTTGGCATAATGAAGCCATATGCAAACTGGAAGAACAGCACCTCATATACTGCTTGGGTAACTTACAACCCATTGAATTCTCCAGTTTCAAGTAATACCCCTGCCCCTCCCCCCCCCCTCTCTTTTTTCCTGGCACCCCCCCCCCCCCCCACCGATCCACACACTTTTCTTCTTCCATCTTCCACTGCCCTACTCAACACGCTCCTTTCCCCTCATCCATATACTCATCTCCCATCCCATATTCCCCTTTAACCCCCTTTTTCCCTTCTCCTCCTTCCACCCATGTCCCTTCCACCAGTTTTACATTTCACCCCAACACATCTTTCCCTATTTGACATTGCTTTGTATCCCTTTCACCTCTAGACTTTGTCACTTACTCCACCTGTATCCACCTATCAATTGACAGGCTTTACCCCATCCTATCCCACCCCTCCACTCTTCTACAACTTTACTTCTATCAGTCTGAAGGAGGGCCCTGCCCTGAAACAACATCTGTCCATTCCCTCCACAGATGCTGCCTGACCCACTGAGTTCCTTCAGTAGTTTGTAATCTACCCTGCACTTTCTGATCTAGTTGTATGCAGCTCACATTAGCTCAGTTTTCCTTTATACCCGATATCTAAGCACATTCAACTTCATGCATCTCTAGTTTTAGGAGCCACATATTTCGTCTGAAAAAAATCTTTCCCCCCAACTGTTAAGTATTTAACTATCAATTCCCGACTCAAATAACCAAACATTGGACATTTTCCAGAAAACAGAAGCTATGGCAGATGTCTAACTAATAAGATGTGCATACTGATGATGTGTGAAGGTATATAATGAAGCTCCATTTCTGTATTAGTGGAAATGTTTTATTTCCATGCAACCTCAAACAGCTTGGCAGACAAAGTATGCCTGAAGGCATTGTGGCAGGTGGTAACAGGCATATTTTAGCAACAATTTATCTCCATACTTCCATAAATTGTACAGTAACAATCCTATTGCACGTTCAACCTTATGATTTTATTGCAGAAGCAGTTGAAGTAATTTTGCTGGGTTTGAGAGTGAAATTCAGCCAAAGCATAGATTTAAATAAAATGATATCTATTGCTTATCTGATTATATAGCGAGATGCATTTTGGTATCTCGTATACAAAGCATATCTTCATGCCAGTACTTGTAATGGGAAAATATGATGGAAATAAATGTGTGTATGCCTATGAAGTGTTTCCTAACTGATTCTAAAGAGGATTTTGTCAATTTTAATATTTAATTGATTTCCCCATTTGTTCAGTTTTATTCTTTCTGCTCTCCTGTCAAGCGATGCTCACAGGCAGGAGTATAAATCCAACAAAGGCAAATCTGCAGCGTGATTGCACTGTCGGATTTTTGTATTGCAAGTCAGTGGAAAGACTATCAGGTGATGTTTCAAACAGCCTGCTGATACTTTATCACACGTTCTGCACTGCCACACCAGCCGAGTGTTACCTATCTGTCTCCCGAGTTGCAACATCTGCTTTCCCGCCAGCATGCAAACATTTCCACTCCCACTTACTATATATAGAAATGCATTCCAACAATGAAGCCACTCAGCCCAGCCAGCCTCTGCCAGAATCAGCCTCTGTGACAATCTACAATTTTAATCTACCTTACCTTCAAGGTCGGCAGAGGAGCGGCAGGTGAAGGAGTGAGTCCGGGGATTGGCGGAGGAATTTAATTTGCAAATCAATAAGTTCGCGAATTAGTCAATTTATCAACTAATGTAAGCAAGGTTTGCTCTAGCGGAGCGGCCTGTCGGGGAGCGGCCTTGTCGAGGGAAGTGCCATGTGAGAAATGTGAGAGTCTTTGGCTCGAGAGTCTTCTGCGAGGAGGCTGAGGGAGGAGACAACACCAAAAGTTGGAGAGGGTGAGACGCAGTGACGAAATTACAGGTAAGCTGATTCAGTGCGATGCTTGCAGGATGTGGGAAGTCAGGGACACTGCTGGTGCCTCTGACTGCCACAACTGTGAAAAGTGTGTCCAAGCAAAGCTTCTGAAGGACCGTGTTGGGGGACTGGATAGGCAACTGGATGACCTCAGGATCATCCGGAAAAACACGAGTTTCCTGGACAGGACCTACAGTGATATCATTACACCGAAGTTACTGGAAGAGAGAAGGTGGGTGATGATGAGGAAGGGAAGGAAGCTTGGAGTACAGGAGACCCCAGGGGATGTACCTCTTGAAAACAGGTTCATCTTCTTGGAAGCTGTCGGGACAGAAGACACTGTCAGTCTGAGCGACGGACAGGTCTGCAAGTCAAAACGTGGAGCTGAAGCAAAGCCGAAGAGACAGACAGACGTCAGCCAGAGCCATGGTAGTCGGGGACTCAATCGTGAGAGGTTCAGACACGGGTTTCCGCGGCAACAGGTGGGAGTCAAGGATGGTGTGTTGCCTCCCTGGTGCCAGGATCCAGGACGTCACGGCAGAGCATCCTCAAGGGTGAAGGTGAGCAACCGGAAGTGGTAGTGCATGTCGGCACAAATGACGTCGGGAAGAAGAGGAAAGAGATTCTGCAGTGTGACTTTAGAGAGCTCAGACGAAGGCTGAAAAGCAGGATTTCCAGGGTGGTTATCTCCGGTTTGCTTCCAGTTCCTCGTGCTGGCGAGGGCAGGAACAGGGAGATTGGGGATCTGAATGTGTGGCTGAGGAGGGGGCAAGGATTTAGATTCTTAGACCACTGGGATCTGTTTGGGGTAAGGGTGAATCGTACAAAAGGGACGGGTTGCACCTTAACAGGCGGGGGACCAGCATTCTGGCAGGCAGGTTTGCCACTGCTACATGGGTGGGTTTAAACCAAAGATACTAGAGGAGCAAGATAGACCACTTGATGAAAAAGCCGTAGTACGGTCATGGGCTCATGGGTAATTTTTTTTCACGCCATTTTGGGAATCAAATATATGAGGTTTTTTTTTTAAATGGGCTTCTGTCATGGCGTCCAGATCCACAAGCGAAGCGAGCTGTTCTGCTATAGTGCACGAATCGCCAATGTAAGCGATTCGAGCACTTTATAGCAGTCTTTCTTCAGGTTCCCCACTAAAGACGAAAGGTAAGAATTTTTTTTTAACTTTCTGTCGTGTAGCCTGCCCGATCTCTTCCTATAGCTCAGATCGCGGAGCCGGAGGTCGCCAGAAGAATTGCTCCGATCGCTGGCCTGCGGACTATAACACCCTGAAGCCGCGATGTGCGGCGCTTCTATTCGCGGGGGCAGCGTGCACTTTGCCTCGCGGAGTCTGGGAATCCTCACCGGAGTAAAGCTCCGACCGTCGGCCCACGGCCAGACGGGGAAAGAGGGGATATCACGGGGGAGGGGGGCAGGAGCCAGCGAGGGGGACCAGCGGGGAAGGGGTTGGAGCTGCGGGACGTTGCGATGGTCATCTGTTTGGGACTCACAGCGGGCGCTGGATGCTCTCCTCAGCCGGGATCAGGCTCTCCGCTTGGCGACATCTCCGACTCCGCGCCAGGCCGCTTACCTCCTCCGCCGGACATCCTCAGCTCCAGTAAAGACGCGATGGCGCAGGAAGGGGCGAACTGTCCCAGGGAGGGGGGGAGGTGTGTGTGTGTGTGTGTGTGTGTGTGTGTGTGTGTGTGTGTGTGTGTGTGTGTGTGTGTGTGTGTGTGTGCGCGCGCTTTACAGCTTGACACATCTGATAATACTATAATCCTTTAACAATAAAAAAAAAGCATTTCCTTGGCTCATGAAAACAAAAGTGGAGAGTTAAATCGATGCTAAAAGCAATATTTTGTTCTTCAGCTGGAAAATTCAAATAATCCATCTTAATAACATTTACATGCAAATTCTTAAATTGTTAATGGAGCTCACTGGGCTGTTTCAATGAAGCAAAAAGGCAAAATTATTCCACTTGTGCAGTAAAATTCAGAGAAAGAGAACAGCTGACCAGCATTCGAGACTTTGATGATCCATACTTCAAATGCATTGACCTCATATTGATCCATATTCTTTGATACACTTCCTAATACAAATCTGGTGACACTAGTCCACAAAGAATCCATTGATAAATTGATAACATCCATGGTAACCATGCCATTTTAAGATTTTTTTTTGATGAAATTGGTGTGAAAATCACCTTTTTTTTACGTTTACCCTCGCAAACTGCCTCCCCCAGAATGTAAACAATGGCATCTTCAACATGGATGAGGCACTAAGGAATGTGAAAATAGTTTAACACATGGCATGATTCTGCAATGCAGGAAGGAAACAAGCGCAAATAATTGGTAATGCCAGCAAAGAATCAAGTTACCTCGATGCTGCAATTGAGTTTGGTAGGAAACCATGATCACCTGTGGGCCAAATGTGGAAGGTTGCTAGATTAGAAGGTACAAGAGGCAGGAGTTGTTGCCAGGGATGTGAAAGGAGCCATCAGGTTTCGGAATTCCATTAAACTTGGCCGAGTACTATAATCTTCACAGAATAAGGCATATTACACGAGTCTGCAAGCTTAAATAGAATAATTGAAAAGATAGTGGGTCACCAATTGCTTTGAAATTAAGAGATAAATGTTGTGGCATAGTCCTGTCAGACCAATATCCACAGAGGGGGATGCAATATAGAAAATAAAGGTTGAATAGAGTGTTCTGCATACGTGAAACGGACAATAATGATGACAAATTCAATGCCACCTTATTAATTGAAAATCCCACGTAATTTAGTATTATTGTTGCAGATCTATCCAATATAAGCCAGGATCTGTTGTAGGGCAAGAAGTAGGTATGTTGCAAAACTTACCTTCAGCGGCGCTGCAGTTCTGTCGCTGCCTGTGTGCGCGACGTTGGCGCCTTTGAGAGGGGCTATTAAAACCGAGGTTGTTCAGCCTGCCTAGTTGCTGACGAAAAATCGCTGCGACATTAGTTCGCTGCAGCTATTTTTAAACTAAATTGGGTTATTTAATTGTTATAGTAGATTAAAAATCATCCTCTAAAGCCGCGAACGCCGACAACGGGACGGATCTTATATAGGGGAAAAGGCAAGGTAGGTTGTTTATTTTTACATTAAAAAGTGCTTCTTAAGATCCCTTTATTCAAAGTTTTAAGTTGCGAGTACGTGACTTGGGGGCCCATTCAAACCCGCAGTATCTTTAATGCCGCATATGGGCTTCAAATCCACCGCAATGGCAACGTTCCAAACCATCGCGTTCAAGAAACACCCACTCGCAAGCTGATTTAAATGGCCATTAATTTACAGCAATTGAACACTAAATTCCTTCCATTTGGCCTATAAATTAATGTAAATGAGATTTTAAAATCATGTTTTATTGTGAATTCTTGTGTGAATGTTCTTTGGACACTTAGGCTATTTAAAAATGTTAATCTTTTCTTAAGAAATGGATAGATGTTTAGATCTAGTAATTGAATTTTGGAATTAGCTACAATTGGGTAACTAACTAATTATATGCTTTAATTTCAGGTCATCCAAGTAAGTGTTTAATATTTGTTTCAGAATGCTTCAATCTATAATAACTGGAAATTTCTTTCAGTTCTCTTAATTTTTAATAAAGTTATGGGCTTTTGACTGTTCTCGATCACAGCTTTTGTGTTAAGTCAATGGAAAATTAATAGACAACAAGATGCTAATTTCCGAGTATGAAAATGGCCATAACCTTTTTTAATACTGAAGATATGAAAGTGAATTAGGTGTCAAATTAAACTTCTTTTTATGCTTTATCTGATGGGATAAATTGCAGACTTGATTTTTAAAATCTCAAATTTTTGTAACATTGCTACAAGAAGCGATTCTAACCCTTCTGTTGAAGTGGAACAATTGGCATTGGGCCTGTGTGTAGGAGATACTCTCCAGGTTAATAGAAGATAAACTGCTAGATTGTCGACATAGAGACAACTAGGCTGTTGCCCATTGCGGTTATGGACCAGGATGATGGTCCAATCATGGTCATTGATTACACTGCATCACTCAGATTGGGGGACTACATTTGAAGGGATTGCAGAAGTTGACAATGAAGAGATTCAGCGGCCATCCATACCTTGTGGTGCACTGGCCCTGCCCAAACTCACCATTTTGCAGATAGGTTTGAGACACATCAAGAAATCCAGAATTAATAGACAGAGTATTAATGACACTAGTGTCAGACCTACAACTCTAATAAAAGTGGTCATGATGATAGAGAGACATTGATGAGGGCACAAGAAACTATAACTCTCGATGTAGTTCTGTAGATAAAGTATAGAAAGTACGTGCCTTTCCATGAAAGCAGGATCAATGATTAAGATACAGGCAATGATTCACCAGTACTATAGCAAATGCAGTTTGATGGTAGACCAAATGAAAAGAAATGCATATTTATAAATAATTAGTTATTGTGTCAGAGTCATGGAAAGAGGCCCACTTTGCCCATGCCAACGTTGGAATTCTGGGCTAGTCTCTCCGCTCCTGCCAGCATTTCTATTAGGTCTGCAGTATCTGTATAGGAAGGAACTGCAGATGCTGGCTTCCACTGAAGATACGACACAAAATACTGGAGTGACTCAGCGGGTCAGGTAACATCTCTGAAGAAAAGGAATATGTGAAGTTTCGGGTCGAAACCCTTCTTTGGGTTTGCTCTTAGTCTGAAGAAAGGTTTTGACCCAAAACATCACCTAATCTTTTTCGCCAAAGAAGCTGCCTGACCCACTGTGTTACTCCAGCATTTGTGTCTATTTGTAGTATCTGTGCCCTGGAACAATGAGCAACCAATGCTGACCTTCCAAGTTTCTGGTTCTATAGTTCACTAAAATGTTGTCTATGTGTATAGCAAGCCGTTAAAATAGTTTTATTTAATATTATTAAATTTTGCTCCCACGTCATATCAATGTACGTTTTGGGGCAATGCAAATTTAAGTTGATTTTCTTCGCACATACTTCAATTCATCACAAATTCATCAAACTAGTTTGTAATTATAATATTGTCGGAAGCAACAATAGGGACAGTAAAGTATGTTTTTTGACTGGTCAGTTCTCCCCTTGAGAATTTATTCTTCAAGTGATTTCGTACTAAAAGTATATAATTAGCAAAATGGTAAGGCAAAGGAATAAAAGAGCTTTAATTGTCATAAGTGGAGGCACATACAGTAGATTTGCACACATAATACAACATGTAATTAGTGATGAAATCTTTTTCAAACGTTGACAGTTGGATATACATTGTGCAACTTATGTCTTTTAAAAGCCACTGTACCTCATGATTTGCAGTACAGTATTTTAAAAGTCATGAAACGTCACTAAGAAGCAACAACAGAGAAATGATCAAGGTTTCATTTGTTTCAGAACTTTTGCACATAATTTGTATTATTTTGTGTCGATATTGTTTACCACATAACTAGATTTTATCAAAATATGAAAAAATACAGAAAATACAAGAAACAGTAGTCTGAGCATCATCTTTGGAGGAGAAACAGAATCAATGCTTCAGTACTTCTGATGTGATGTTCAGTGAGTCTTGACCCAAAACGTCACCTAGTCCTTCTCTCCAGAGATGCTGCCTGACCAACTGAGTTACTCCAGCATTTTGTGTCTACTTTCAGTACTTCAGTTCATTGAAATTCTGTTCAGAGGGGAAATTGGGACTTGGAGTTTGAAAGGGCAACGCGGATATGTGCGCTGGTGTCCAACTACTCATGCAGGAGATTAACAAAAGCCTTGTGACTCCTGCTTTAACCTCCGCTACTGAAAGTGCCAAGGTAGTCCCCCTCACCCTCCCCACCTTATGTCAGCTTCTGACCTGTCACAGCAGCAATGAAGTGATTGCTGTACGTTGGCAAGTCAGGATGGTTTGCAACTCAAGAGGAAAGTCTGCAAGCAGCAGCATCCACATGTATCCAACGCCCTTGGCCATATTGATGGGAGAGATTATGTGCAGCGTGTACTCTCTGTATTGCAGTTCACTGTATAAAATTACAGTACATTGTATAAATAGTGTCTACTACAGTTAAGGGGCACCTTTGATGGAGCAAGTAAATATGTGGATGGAGTAAATATAAATAATGGAGGATGTTGTGTTGGGAGGATATGGTAATGATAACACTTCTGCATAATAAGGGTAAGCAAAAATCTCTCTAATTGACCTCTGCCTCGCATGTGCTGGCAAAAGTGTTGCTCGTCACTTCTCAACTATGCCCTCATGTGTTCTTGGTCTTGTTGCATTATGGCATGGACTGCTTCATTTGCTGAAAAGTTGAAAATGGATCTGAAGATTATGCAATTGTCATCAATCATCCACCCATTGGACTATTTGGTGCAAGGACAGTAAATGATGAATCAACTAAAGATATTTGGGCCTAAGATACTGCCTTGTGGAACTGTAACACCATTGTCCTAGACCTTCCAGCCAGTCATTCTCAAATGTTATCGTTACAATTTACTGGGGATCAGTTGGAGTCACAGAGATACAGCATGGAAAGAGGCTCTTCGGTCCTTCTTCCTGTGTTTGAGGCAGCAGAAGTCTGCAGCAGGTTGATGTCATCCGGTTCAACATCCGTAGGTGCCCTCAGAGTGTAGGAAGGAACTGCAGATGCTGGTTTATGCTGAAGATTGACACAAATGCTGCAGTAACTCAGTAGGACAGGCAGCATCTCTGGAGAAAAGGAATGGGTCTTAGGTCCTCAGCGTCAACGCCGACCAAAATCCACTCATTTACACTCACAACACACAAAATGCTTGAGTAACTCCATGTCAAGCGGCATCACTGGAGGACGTGGATAGGCGACGTTTTGGGTTAGGACCTTTCAGATAACAATTTCCCCATTTACACCGACCCTACGTTAATCCATTCTTTACTCTCCTCCATCCCATTCTTATCAACTACTTCCAGGTTCCATTGCTCACCCACACACAAGGGACAATTTACTATGGTCGACTAACCTACCAACCTGCGCATCTTTGGAATGTGGGAGGAATCTGGAGCACCCAGAGGAAGTCCACACGAATATGCAAACTCCACAAAGACAGCATCCAAGGCAAGATTGAACCAAGGTCTGTGGCACTGCAAGGCAGCAGCTCCAATAGTTGCACCACTATGCTATTCAATTGTATTTGCAGCCAATGTGAGGTTTTGGGAGGGAGAGTCTAGGACCAGAGGGGGCAGCTTCAGAATAAACGGACGTACTTTAGAATGGAGATGAGGAGGAATTTCTTTAGCCAGACTGTGGTGAATCTGTGGAATTCATTGCCACAAATAAATTACTTGTGGAGGACAAGTAATTAGACATTTGTAAAGCAGAGATTGGTAGGTTTTGATGAGTAAGGCCATCATAAGTTACAAGGGGAAGGCAGGAGAATGGAGTTTAGAGGGGAAAATAGATTAAGTATCAAGACAATTTCTTCAGAATGAAGTATTTATATATGTGGTTGCCAGGAGATGCAACTATGTTTCTAATAAGCAAAATTTTTTTTTTTAAATGACACATATTGGCATAAGTGTAACTAGGACAATGGATTCAGACAACAGCGACAGACTGTCCTCTATCAACCACCCTGAATAAAGATTCTACCCTTTGTGTTTATGACACAAAGCAACTCTGGTAAATGATACTGATTGGACAATGGAAGTCTATTAATTAGGATTTGTGACAACTCTGTTGATCCAAGAATATTTTTAAAAAGCTAACATTAGTTAGGTAGACAGGCGACCATAGTACATGAATACATCTGAGAATTTACCAAATTGTACCCACTATCAGTTCAGTAACGCCAAAAGCAAAAACAGTGATGGATGGGAGACCTACTGTGTTACACAAAGCTAAATATTTTAAACTGATTACCAGTATTTTGAGGATTTGCTTAGGGAATATTTTCTCGCTGTGTAATCATATTGCTATGTAATATAAGCTAACCTAAAATATTATGAGAATGAAGACATTGAAAGAAGCATTTAAATTAACATGAATTTTGGAATTTCAGCAATGGAAAGAAATTGAAAATTCAACTTAAATCGATCGTACTCTGTGTCTGCTGAAATGGAAATCATTCACAGTCAATGTCACTATTAATTCAACCACAAAAGCAAAAAAAATATGCTGAAACATTTGCATTCCATAAAAATTAAAATACATTCACTTTAAAGTACAGGTCCACCACCAATTTTCCGGCATCCTTGGTTCCAGAGCTTTTCTGGATTATCTGTCTTGCCTGACCAACAGAGGTCACGACATGTGAGAGTAGTCCAAACGGCACCTGACCGGTCTGCCTAAGCAACCGAGGAGTTGAGATATCGGCCCGCAAAGTCGGCCTCAGATGTCGGCTATGGGAACAGACCTGTATTTTCTCCAGGTTACAAGGCATTTGTATTTCTGTAAATATACACAACTAAGTGGATTTAATCCAAACACATTGCATAGCTGCCTGATATCTAAAATAAACGAAGGCAGAGGAGTTTGAGGACAATCAATCCATCAAGTCAGTTTCTATTCCTATAAAAGTGTACAAAATCTAGCCTGTGCTTTACTCAAGTAAACTCACCTCAGGAGATATTACTGTTTCCAGTGCTGCTTTGCATTGTATTGAACGGCATTATCTGCTTGCAGCCAAATTGGCCAATGTTGCTTGAAGCCTGGAACCCTGTGTAACTATTGATAAGCAGACTTGGCAACATGTCATGTCTCTGAAGGGTTCAGATTCAGATTCAGATTCAATTTTAATTGTCATTGTCAGTGTACAGTACAGAGACAACGAAATGCATTTAGCATCTCCCTGGAAGAGTGACATAGCAAATGATTTGAATAAATAATAATAAGTGATAATAAGTGTCCGGGGGGTGGGGGGGTGATTGGCAGTCACCGAGGTACGTTGTTGAGTAGAGTGACAGCCGCCGGGAAGAAGCTGTTCCTGGACATGCTGGTTCGGCAACGGAGAGACCTGTAGCGCCTCCCGGATGGTAGGAGGGTAAACAGTCCATGGTTGGGGTGAGAGCAGTCCTTGGCGATGCTGAGCGCCCTCCGCAGACAACGCTTGCTTTGGACAGACTCAATGGAGGGGAGCGAGGAACTGGTGATGCATTGGGCAATTTTCACCACCCTCTGCAATGCCTTCCGGTTGGAGACAGAGCAGTTGCCATACCATACTGTGATGCAGTTGGTAAGGATGCTCTCGATGGTGCAGCGGTAGAAGTTCACCAGGATCTGAGGAGACAGATGGACCTTCTTCAGTCTCCTCAGGAAGAAGAGACGCTGGTGAGCCTTCTTGATCAGAGTTGAGGTATTGTGGGTCCAAGAGAGGTCATCGGAGATGTTGACTCCCAGGAACCTGAAGCTAGAAACACGTTCCACCTCCGTCCCGTTAATGTGGATGGGGGTGTGCGTGCCGCCCCTGGACTTCCTGAAGTCTACAATGAGCTCCTTGGTCTTCTTGGAGTTAAGGGCCAGGTTGTTGTCAGCGCACCATGCTGCTAAGTGCTGGACCTCCTCCCTGTAGGCCGACTCATCGTTGTTGCTGATGAGGCCAATCACCGTTATATCATGTGCATACTTGATGATGGTGTTAGTACCATGTACAGGTGTGCAGTCATAGGTGAAGAGGGAGTAGAGGAGGGGGCTCAGCACACAGCCCTGTGGAACGCCGGTGTTCAGGGTGAGGGTTGAAGAGGTGTGCTTGCCTAACAGACTGGGGTCTGTTGGTTAGAAAGTCCAGTATCCAGTTGCAGAGGGAGGGGTCGATGCCCAGGTTCCTTGCCTCAACCATTCATTTGAACAAAACGCTGGCTTCTTAGCTACTAACAAGCAGCCAGCTAATATAACCAGAAGGTACACAATTGATGGGGAGAGAGAGAGCAGTGTTACGGGATATGGAAGATACCCTGGTGCGAGCCTCATCTATAGTGGGGGAGGGGAACCCCCGTTCCCTGAAGAATGAGGACATTTCCGATGCCCTGGTGTGGAACACCTCATCCTGGGAACAGATGCAGCGTAGACGGAGGAATTGGGAGTAGGGGATGGAGTCCTTACAGGAAGCAGGGTGGGAAGAAGAGTAGTCCAGAAAAGTGAAGAACAAGCACTAAGAGGGTCACTAATCGAGTCTCTGTCACATGCACAAGTATGGTGAGGTACAGGTACAATGAAAGTCTTCCTTGCAGCAGCATCACATGCACAGACTCGGCCAACACACGTAAATTACTTGCATATTCTACAAGACAGTGAAAAGAAAAAGACTGCAAAAAAATAAATGTCAGCACAACACACAATTAAAATCAACTCCACGGTCGTGCAAGGGATAGTCTGAAGTGTTCCATTGGCAAAGATAGGATAACAGTTGTGCAGGTATGTTCAAAAACCTGATGAAAAATTGGTGCAAAGATATATCACTATGGTACATATACCACGACTCTCATCAGGTGTTGCATCAGAATCCATTGATGTACCAAAATATAAAATGAATCTCAGGACATTCTTCCACTGATCTGCCATTACCCATGGTTAAAAAGGATTTTTGGGTTGATGTGTGATTTATTTTTTCTAACAGCTCCATGAGGAATCCCTGGTTTCCAATGAAAGCATGGGCATTTGAATTAATATGCATCTGCAGTTCAGAGAAGTCATTGTAGTGCGTTACAGTAAGCATGGCTGTATGGAATAAGCTGATAAGGCACACAGCACAACATGATTAGTGCTATATTATTCATGGTTGCTTAAGGCAAGATAAGGAGTGCCAAAATACCTTGGAGGTCTCTGGCAGGATTGCCCACCTCACTTTGGAGCTGGCAAATAGGTTCAACATATATAAGGAAGGATGATTTGAGCAGTGGAAGTGACACAAAAAACATAGGAATTTAAAAATCCTGATCCTGATAGAGGGGTTAGAAATGCCTGTAATATGCTAATAAAGAGCCAGATTGATATGCTTCTCAGAGGCAAATGCAGGGAGCATTGACACCATGGCATTTGCAAAGACAATAGATTTAAAGAGGAGTTTGGCAAAAGTTGAGACATAAGGCGAGAGAGCAGGGAACAAGACTGAATCCACATCACGCATCCATCATCACTAATTACATTTATTCCCCACATCGACCTACAGTCTGCCCTCAGATTCTAAAACTCACTTACACTTGAGGAGTAATTTACCTTGGGGCCAATTAACTTACCAACTCACACATCTTTGAGGTATGAAACCCATACGGTCATGGGGAGAACATGCAAACTCCACAAACACAACACCAGAGGCGAGGATTGAACCCAGATCGCTGAAACTCAGAGGCAACAAAACTAGTGAGCCTCCCAGGATGGCTGGCCAAGAACAGCATAGAAAATAATTGAATGTCAGGGGGAGCATTCTTGCACCTACTGCACAACAATAATTGCTACAGAAATGAATGTATGTCCATTCCCTTCTCCATTTTTGCTGCTCTGTTGCTCAGCCTTAAAGCAAGTGATCCACCACTAAATCACCATCATACATCTTTAGGACTCTTTAGATTTGTTTGCCTTTCTTTGAGGATTGACAGATAGTTAATCATATACTTAAGGAAATAGGGACATCAATCAGAGAACTTTAGACAAATAAACTTGTAGTGAGGTAGGAGAAAAGGGGAAGGAATTAGATGAAAAACAAACCCAAAAGCCAAATATACAAATAATGAATCGGCCACATGGATTTCAAGACAGAGCTTGCTTGACCAAACTAACTGATGTTTTGGAAGTGAGAACTAAATAGCCAGGGGTGCACCCTGCATCATGTATCTGGATTTCTAAAACTTCTAAACTAATCAATGTGAGAGTGTGCAGAGCTGATTAGCCAGAAGGCAAGTGTAAAGTGTACCTGTTCAGATTGGCAGATGATTGGAAATGGGATCCATCAAGAATTGATGTTGGTCCCAAAGTTGTTAGCAATTTATAGCAACAACTTGGCTTACCACAGTGATAGGACATCAAATTGAACCAAGAATTATGGTTTAAGGGATAGAATTAAACAGTAGAACAATGCGGCTCGGTTAGTTCGATGCAGTTCTGGTTGCCATACAATAAGAGTATATCATCTTACTGGAGAGGGGGCGGAAAATATATAGATGATACCAAAATTGACTAAAGTAGGCGAGAATGATGAAATAGGGAAACAAACAACAAGGAAGGTCTCTTGAAAATAGAAGATCAAGTATGATCTAATTAAGATGGACACAAAAAGCTGGAATAACTCAGCAGGACAGGCAGCGTCTCTGGAGAGAAGGAATGGGTGACGTTTCGGATCGAGACCCTTCTTCACACTAGTCAGGGGAAAGGGAAACAAGAGATATAGACGATGATTTAGAGTGATAAAGAACAATGAGTGAAAGATATACAAAAAAGTAATGATTATAAAGGAAACAGATCATTGTTAACTGTTTGTTGGGTGAAAACGACAGGCTGGTGCGATGGTGGGGGAGGGATAGAGAGAGGGAATGTCGGGGTTACTTCTCAATAAGGTCTTGAAAATTATGAAAGATTTTGGTTGAGGAGCCTGGTGAGTTTCTTATATATGCGGGGAAAACCAAAACTAAAAATCATCATGCTAATGCGTTCATCAAGAAAGTAAATAATGTATCTGTGGGTTTATTACTCAATAAATGGTGAAGTAATGGAGGCAAATAATGCACCTATTCCTTCGCTCCATAGATGCTGCCTCACCCGCTGAGTTTCTCCAGCATTTTTGTCTACGTTAGAAGGTTACCAAATCTACCAAATCTGGTAGATTTGGATAAGGAAGGATTAAAGGAGACTTGAGTGAAGCATCAATGCAAGATGGACTGAAGGGCCAGTGTTCTGTGTACATACAGAAAAATGTACATGGCATATTTGGCAAAGTGGAGGCGAGGATTCTGAACGGTACTCTGGAGAATCTTCTTTATCAGCATTGTTAGTTTAGTTTAGTATAGTGATACAGTGCAGAAATAGGCCCTTCGACCCACCAGGTCTGCGCCGACCAGCGATCCCCGCACATTAACACTATCTTTTACCCACTAGGGACAATTTTTACATTTACCAAGCCAATTAATCTACAAACCTGTACGTCTTTGGAATGTGGAAGGAAACTGAAGATCTCGGAGAAAACCCACGCAGGTCACAGGGAGAACGTACAAACTCCGTACAGACAGCACCCATAGTTGGCATCAAACCCGGGTCTCCGGCGCTGCAATCGCTGTAAGGCAGCAACTCTACCCCTGTGCCACCGTGACCACGCAGTTGGAGCAACAATTGTGGGTATATACGGAAAAAAGAGCCATAATTTCATAAGGTTTAGAACAGCAATGGAAACTAAGACACTCCACTCCCGGGTCACCACAGGCCAATTTAGATGGAATAATGGGGCTTTTTCACGGGGCGAGTTGACGCAAGATGTCACCAGAGTGAAGTGGTCGTGGTCCAGCACGAGTTTCGCACGATATAACGGGGGGTAGATAAAGAGTTCCCACGGTACTCGGCATTTCTGTTATTTGTGCGAGTGACTTGTCCGTCTCCCGAGCTTTCCCGTTAAATCTTGAATGAACATTGTGAAGTGTTGTTAAATCATCACGTGGCACAAATTATGTCACTTTTTTTTCACACACAATAAATATCCTCCCTTGGTTGAATTGTCTCATTTGGAGACATGTTTTACTGTGTATGTGGGAGACACAGATGGACTGAGCACAGTACCTCGGTCTTACTGTGTGTGGGAGAGGGGGAGAAAGAGACGTACACTCACAGAGGCAGAGTCTCTCAGCCTGTGTAAGAGGGAGGGAGGGAGAGAGAGAGAGGCACACACAAGGTGGATGTGAAATCTCACCTGCCTGTTTCAGTGACAGACACCCGCCGCCAGTAAATGAAGACACCCCCATCTGTCTCCCCCTCCTCTCCCTCGACTCCCCCACCTAGAGTTTTCCCTCCCAACTCCAGTCCCGTCCCGACCCCCTGGGAAACTGAATAGAGCAACAATCAACTGCTGCCTGTGCGCTGATATGACAATAAAGGCTACTTTACTTTACTTTACTTTACTGAGTTAAAGAGTTCCCACGGTAGACTGTAAAACTGGGACCCTGGTTCTGGACTCCCCCAACATCGGGAACATTCTTCCTGCATCTAGCCTGTCCAATCCCGTAGATACTGATTAGACCGGTATCTATTTATTTACTTTATTAATGATTTCAATTAAATATTGGGAACATCAGGCCGCAAACGTTATTTCTTGAGTGTTAGTGCTGGACTTTGACTCGACCTTCCTAGTTAGCCGGCGCCTGAGACTGAGCCAAGCAATGTCCAGACCTGACTTCAACACAAAGTGATGGAGGAACTCAAAGGGTCAGGCTCGTCCAACGCTCTGTGTTTTGCTCGTGATTCCTGCGTCTGCATTTCCTCGTGTCTACAGACCAGAGTTGCCACTTGACTCCGAGATGACCATCACAGAGCATACGGAAGGTAGACACGAAATGCTGGAGTAACACAGCAGGATGGGCAGCATCTCTGGAGAGAAGGAATGTGTGACGTTTCGGTTCGAGACCCTTCTTCAGAGTCTCGTCCCGAAACGTCACCCATTCCGAGGGTCTCGAATGAGGTAGGTAGTAGTTCAGGAATGCTCTGAGGTTGGTGTTAGGATGGTTCAGTCACATAAGTGCTCAAATGTAGGCACCGTTTTCGCAGTGGAAGCTCCGAGACTGTGCAGCGGGCGATTGTCGTGTTGGCTGGGACTCCTGTTATCCATGCAGGGGATTGACCTCAGTCTGAAGAAGGCTCTCGACCCGAAATGCCACCCGTTCCTTCTCTCCAGAGTTGCTGCCTGTCCGGCTGAGTTGCTCCAAGCAACTAGTGTCTATCTTCAAAGGACTGACCACCGGGCTGGATGTCGGGGCTGGCGTGTTGCGTTTCACAGACCGAACTGTCCAATTAATGGTAACAGATGGGCACTGAGGGAAGTCCCCCCCCCCCTCTCTGTTTATCTGCCCTTTCTTTAACTTTTGTGCCTCTATGCAAGTATCTCTCTCTCCCCCCCCCTCCCCCCTACTTCCACCCACACACAATAATGCTGGAGAAACTCAGCGGGTGCAGCAGCATCTATGGAGCGAAGGAAGTAGGCAACGTTTCGGGCCGAAACGTTGCCTATTTCCTTCGTTCCATAGATGCTGCTGCACCCGCTGAGTTTCTCCAGCATTTGTGTGTGTGGGTGGGAGTAGGGGGGAGGGGGGAGAGAGAGATAAGGCAGCCTGAAGAAAGGGTCGCCTGTCCATTTCCCTCCGTAGTTGCTGCCTGGCCCGTGGAGTTCCTACAGTCTTAGAAACTGCTTTAGACAAAAAGAGACACAAACTGCTGGAGTAAAATAGCTCAGCAAGTGAGGTACCTGAACACTCAAAAATGAAAAAGAATGAAAATGTGATTATTCCACCTCCCTTCAACTATTTTGTGTTTCAGCATGAGAGGGATTATAACATTAGAGACATTCATCTTGTAGTGATGTGTTAATGAAGAATTGCAGACATCAATCTGATAGTAAAAAATATATTTATTTAACAATGAGGTAAAACAAGCACTGACAATCAAACTGCTCAGTTACTCACCGTTCGCAGGAGTTCCCACGGTACCCGCTAGAGTTATTACGGATATCGCACGGATATCGCACTGGCCACTATGTTCATACAATGTTGCAATGCTCAACCACAAGTGTACAAGTCACTCTTGGAGAAATTCAAACTTTCTTGAATTTTCTCCCGAGTGACCAAGATACACGATTACCTGCCGTTAGCGCTACGGTGGTCCACGGTGGTCCACGAATGCCGTACTGTTATCGCACGAGGTTCCCACGATGTTAAACTCTGGTTAACTCTTGCGTCAAGTCGCCCCGTGAAAAAGCCGCTTAAGAACAGATCTGGCAGAGGTAAATTGGAATTAAAAAACCACCAGGCAAAATGCTCATTGGCCCTTTTTTTTCTTTGTTAGTACATTAATAATGATTTGGACGATTGCATCAGGCACAATTTCTAAACATGCAGATGACACAAACCTTGGAAACATAGTGAACAATGAAGATAGTGATAAACTTCAAGGAGGTATAGGCAAGCTGATGGAGTGGGCGGATAGATGGCAGATTAGGTTAAATGGTGAGAAATGTGAAGTATTACATTTTGAAAGAAAGAATGAGAGGAAGCAACACAAATGACCTCCCCCACCCCCTCTCTCCGTTGGCCCACCTGGACTCGCATTCATTTCTCCCCTTCCCCTGCATTCCTTACTCTAGCTTCACAATTTCTCAATCCTTTTGTCTCACACCTTCGGTCTTTTCATCTCTGGCCTTTGACTAACCATCTGCCTAACAACAAAACCCACCTCACTTGTATCAAACTATTACCTGCTAAACTTTATCCTGCCCTTCCTCTCTTCCAAGGATCCCCCCCACCCCCACCCCACCCCACAATCAGTCTGAAATGTTCCGACCCACTGTTACTCCCGCACTTAGTGTCTTTTTTTGTAAACCAGAATCTGCAGTTCTTGGTTTCTATACTTCATGATGTGTTGTTTTCATCACTGTCAATATGTGCTATTCTCTGCTTTTCTTCTTAAAATGGGCTAACATGTTTGTAAAGCAGCAGCAAGTAAATATTTCATTGTTCCATTTCATACCTGGTGCATATGATAAATAAACTCTCTCTCTCTCTCTCTCTCTCAACAATCTGTGCCTATCAATTATCTGACAACCCTCTACAATATTCTGTCAGACCTGGAACTCTAATCCTTTTTATTTCTCTCCAGAGATGCTGCCTTATTCTTTGGATTTTTAAAACATTTTGTGTGCTGTTTATCAATAAATAATTTTTTCTACTTCCATGAAAGTTTACTTTTAGTTTAGTTTAGAGATACAGCGCAGAAACGGGCCCTTCGGCCCACCGAGTCTGCACCGACCAGAGATCCCCGCACATTAACACTTGCTCACGCACACTAGGGACAATTTACATTTAAATCAAGCCAATCAACCTACAAACCTCTAATGGCCCTGTCCCACTTTACGAGTTCATTCCAAGAGCTCTCCCGACTGTTAAAAAAATCAGACTCGTTGTACTGAACGTAGCGGAGACTCGTGGAGACTGAATGTAGCGGGTACGTCGGAGCTCGGGGACGTCTCATAGCGGCTCGTAACGCTAACGGCAGGTACTCGGGAAGACTTGCTAACGGCAGGTAAGCTCGGGAAGACTCGTGAAGATTTTTCAACCGACGAGCGGCCATTACCGTAAAACTCCGAGTTCGAATCAGGGCAAACTCGGGAGAGCTCTTGGAATGAACTCATACCATGGGACAGGGCCATAAGTCTTTGGAGTGTGGGAGGAAGATCTCAGAGAAAACCCACACAGGTTACAGAGAGGACGTATAAGCACCCGTTGTCGGGATCGAACCCGGATATCTGCCGCTGTAAGGCTGCAATTCTACCACTGCGCATAAGTGTATTCTTGCAGCTTCAGGTAAATTCGTAAGCAACTATCTGATGCAAGTATAGCATATTTCAAACTAGGTATAAGAGAATTAGAAGAACAGATTTTTTTTAATGTGGCTTTAGATGTACAATTTTGTAAGTTAATTTAATCTGGTTACTTGTTTTAATATTACAAATTACACAAAGGTTCCTAGCAGAAGCATATTTCAAAACATGGTATATAAATTATTAGGTGCAATATTGTACAGATTGAGCCTCTTGCTAATTAACAATAATCATTTCAATCCTGTGATACAAGAAATAGCAGATGCTAGAACCTAGAGCAAAATACAAAGTGCTGGAGGAACTCGGCAGGTCAGGCATCTGGGGAGGGAACTAACTGGCAAAGCTTTGGGTCGGGATAAATCTGACGAAGGGCCCCAACCTGAAACGTCACCTGTTCCATCTTTCCCCAGATGCTGCCTGACCCATTAAATTCCTCCATAACTTTGTGTTTTGGCAAACTGCATTACGAGTTATACGGTACACCAAGTGACCCTATATTCAAAGTAGCTGTGACTTTCAAGGAAAATAAATGTTCTGTTTTTGTACCATTTCTTCTTCTGCTAAATGGTTACTTATGACATTCTATCTCATTCAGAATGGCACATTGGAAAATAACTTGAGAAAACTGCATGTGGCTAAGTGCCATACTGTACAAATCTCCATTCATTTTCATTTACCAAAAAACTGGACACATTTATAAATCTTGCTGTCCTATCTTTTTTCCAATACTTCAAAAGGGGGTTTTAATGTATAAGAGATTGATCTAACATACACATTTCCTATCTATGAACCTGTCCAAATGTCTTTTAAACACAATTGTACCTTCCTTTGGCAGTTCATTCCATATACTCACCATCCTCCGTATACAAAACAAATTACTCCTCAGATCCCCTTAAACCTACACCCTCTAGTTTTGCACTCTCCTACCCTGGGAAAAAGACTGACCATCCATCTCATCTGCATCCCTCAAGATTTTATAAACCTGCAAAAAGTCATCCTTCTCCAGCCTCCGTATCAGGGAAAACACTCTCAGCTTATCCAGTCTGTCTTCGTAACACAAGCCCTCCATATGTAACTTGCATATGACTCTTTACTGCCTAATCACATCCTTCCTGTAGTACAGCAACCAGAATTAGTAGTAGTAGCTATTTTGCATTCATCGCAACTTTCAGACTACTCGACAGTCCAGGTGTTTTGTGCAGCTCGGAAAGACAACAAACGAACTCATCAACCTCTACTGAAATGCATGATATGAAAGCATTGGGGATTTCTACTGGAATTTTTTTATCATGTCCAGATTGGTATTTAGTGCAACACCACTCAGTTAGTAGCATGGAGATTCCTGGCAGTCTCTGACTGAAACAAGTTCTTCATTCAACGTAGCACTGTCATAAATCTAATGAAGTTCTGGCAAAAAACTAAATAAAGACGACTTTACTTTGAAGGGTAATTAGAGTGATATAACACTTTGTTGCTCAGACAGGCACGGGTGAGAAGCCAACTCTTGTCCTTGTGGTCCAAGAAGCTGTCAATGTAATCATTCTCCTTATGTTTGAAGAGCTTTATGTTACTCTGCGACAAATATACATAGAAGACAGGATCTTCGCAACAAAGTATTTATTTGATCTATTCTCAGAATGTCTTTGAATGTGGTCCAAATCTTTCAAACTCAATGTCTGCTGCTTGACTTGCATTGCTGGTTTGTAATGCAATGGTAAAAGGATCTCCACCATAAATATCTATTGATGGGAGAGATAATGAATATCATAAAAATCCTTTAGTTTTATTTTTACATGCACCTGCAGAATATTTTATTTTCCATAGTTCAATATTTCCCATTTCTAATTATGTGATAATTATGGAAATAGCATAGGTATCACAAGCATTCAATATTTTCTTTGGAATGAAAACAAAATTTCAAATGTCAATGCAATATTTGCATAATATAGGAGCAGAGTAGACCATTCAGACCCTCAAGCCTGTACACACCCATTAAAAAGATGGTGGGTGATATGATGGCAATCTCAACTGCACATTGCTTTCTACCAGAAACATGCCCTTTCTTATCTATCTGTGTTTCTCTGCCTTAAAGATATTCAAGGGACACTATTTCCAGTGTGTTTTAAGTAATGTGTTCCAGTAATGTGTTCCAACGACTGATGAACCTCCGAGTAAAAAAAAAATAACTTCAACAGAATTAAACAGGTAACTCTTATTTTTAAACCGTGACCTCTCGTTTCAGATACTATCACAAGAGAAAACATCCTCTCCAATTCAAGACTGTTAACAATGATGCAGGATTTTGTACATTTCCATCAAGCCACCTAAGTCTTCTAAACTGCAGCATTTACAAACCTAGATTGTTCAATCTTTCATCATGAGACAACCAACCCATTCCAGAAATTGGTTTAATAAACTTTTCTCTAGACTGCTTTCAACACATTAATATCCCTTCTTAAATAAGAGATCTATAGTGCATTCAGAAATCTAAGTGTGGTCTCATTACTGCCCTATACAATAGGAATAGTTGTTGATTGAAAGATACAGCGTGGAAACAGGCACATGGAGTCTACGCCGACCATCGATCACCCTTGGTCTATGTTATCCCACTTCCGCAACTACTCCCTACACACTATGGGGCGAATTACAGCAGTCAATTAACCAACAAACCCACGTCTTTGGAGCGTGGGAGGAAACTAAAGCACCTGGAAACCCATGCAGTCACAGTGAGAACGTGCAAACTCTGCTCAGACAGCAGCCGAAGTTTGGACTGAACCCGATATCTGGCGTTGTGAGGAAGCAACTTTACCAGTTACGTCATTGTGCTGCCATATATGACGTTATAATCTCCTTACTTTTGTATTTAATTTCTCCAAGCAATAAATATGGTTCTTTTAGCTTTCCCAATTACTTGCTCTACCTTTTGAGAGTCATACACTGAAACACACAGATCTTTCTGCATTTCAGGACTCTGCAGCCTCACTATTTAGATAAGCTCATCTGATTTACTTATGCAGTTCATAAAGATTATTTAGCAGAAGGAGCCTTCAGTGCAGGGAAACCTTATCTACATTTATGCTTGATTCAATTCATACTGTTTCATATAGTTTAAGGGTTCTTGTTCTGTAAAGTAGCATCGGTGCAAATGGAGTCCTTTCCTATATACAGCTTCTGGCGTTTATGCGGTCATAAACTATTTAAATGGATCAATTGACCAGATGAGTATCCATGCCTGAATGGAAGTCTGTCTTAGTCAATTAAAGTGTTGTTCAGTTTCTAGGAAAAAAATGGCCTCATTTATTACAAAGACCCACAGAGACAGTAACCCATTGATTAGGTTGCAAACACTGAACTCGATAATGATCGGAAATAATGCCTTTAACTTATCTCACCATCTTAAATAATGTAAAATCAATATATTACATTTCTGTCAAGACTTTATTTAATAAATAAACATGATTTTGTAAAAATAATACATCTCAAAAAAGCATATTTTCCTTCTTTACCCACCGTGACTGGTTTAAAAATTGAGAGAAGCCTGCACTTTCTTCCACAAGCACTTATCCAAATGACAAAAGCAAGGTTTATCAAGATGGAGCAAAAATGCCATTTAACAAAATATACATTAACCAGCATTTGCAGTTTTGTGTATTTTGTAATTTTGTGTGTAGTTTCTACACATATATGCAAGGTCATAAGTGATAGTAGCATAATTAAGCCCTATCATAGTTTATTCTATCATGGATGATCTATCTCTCCCTCCTAACCCCATTCTCCTGCCTCCTCCCCATACCCTGGCGCCCGTACTAATCAAGAATATATATATATCTCTGCCTTGAAAATATCCATTGACGGCCTCCACAGCCTGTGGCAAAGAATTCAACTGGTTTACCACCCTCTGACTAAAGAAATTCCTTCTCATCCTTTAATGCTGAGGCTATGACCTCTAGTCCCAGACACTCCCACCAGTGGAAACATCCTCTCCACATCCATTCTATCCAAGTCTTTCACTATTCGGTAAGTTTCAATGAAATCCCCCCTCATTCTTTTAAACTCCAGTGAGTACAGGCCCAGTGCGGTCAAATGCTCATCGTATGTTAACCCACTCATTCCTGGGATAATTCTTGTAAACCTCCACTGGACCTTCTCCAGAGCCAGCACATCCTTCCTCAGATATGGTGCCCAAAATTGCTCACAATGTTCCAAATGCAGCCCGACCAGCGCATTATAGAGCCTCAGCATTACATTCCTCTTTTTATATTCTAGCCTTCTTGAAATAATTGCTGGCAATGTGTTTGCCTTCCTTACTACAAATTCGACTTGCAAATTAACATTTAGGCAATCCTGCACCAGCACTCCCAAGTCCCTATGCACCTCCGATTTCTGGATTCTCTCCCCATTTAGAAAATAGTCCGCGCCTTTATTCCGACTACCAAATTGCATGACTCCACACTTTGGTGACACTGAAAAAAAGAAATCTTAATAAAGCCTATTTAACATTTTATAAAGTATACCATGATGCAAAGCATCTTGAGTAAGTTAAAGACTACGACCAAAACACATTTGCCAAGCTGCACACTTTGAGTAAATCTTTGGTGTGCATATTCAGATGATAATATCAAACTTCCCACTGATAGCAAGGACTTGTGTGTTCAGGTGCAAATTATGTACCCACCTTCAACTCACACTTTGTGTTAAGTAAATTCCACAAACAGATCATTAAATGGGCAGCATGGTGACACAGATGTAGAGTTGCTGCCTTACAGCGCCAGAGACCCGGTTCAATCCTGACTACGGGTGCTGTCTATATGGAGTTTGTATGTTCCCTCTGTGAACGCGTGGGATTTCTACAGGTGCTCCGGTTTCCTCCCACACTCTAAAGATTTACAGGTTTGTAGGCTAATTGGCTTTGGTAAAATTGTAAATTATTCTGTGTGTTTGTAGGATAGTGGTGGAGGAGGGAGAGATAGATCAGCCATGATTGAATGGTGGAATAAATTTGATGGGCTGAATGGCCTAATTCTACTCGTATTCCTTATGACCTTATAAAAGCAATTCACCTCCCACCCCCAGCCACCCACTTGCACAATTTACAGGGATTATAAACTGCTGATAGACACAAAGTGCTAGAGTAAATCAGTGGGTGGGGAAGCATCTCTGGAGAAAAAGGATGGGTGACTTTTCATGTGGGGAACCTTCTTCAGACCAAAAGTAGAGTGTGGGAGAGGTGAAGAGTTGGAGGTGTGAAAATAAACTGCTGACTGATATGATTCGATAAGTGTTTTGTGCATAACATTTCTCACAGACATGGCTGCAATTGTACGCAATTCCCCCAGAATACAACATGGCATGACATGAGAATGGACACAAAAAAGCAGGCAAGTTAAAAGGGAGAAGGGAATCTGGGCATTCAGGAGGAGGCCATTTTCAGTGAGGGCACTGAGGGAGTATCTGAACCTCAGTAAGATATTGGGCATCAATCTAGGTAATCTCACTTAAACATTTTAAACCTGCAACAACAACCTCAGATTGGAGCAACAATTCTTTTATCAGTGACTGTCAGGATAACTGTAGGATATCTAGGATAACTTACCTGGGTCCACTCTCTTCCAAGATGGAGCTGTGGAAATATTTGCAACCTGTTCAAGACCCACCATATAAGAGGGTTTTGTGGTGTTTTTAGAAAGGCACATGGATATGCAGGGAATTGAGGGATTTGGATAACGTGCAGGTAAAGAACATTAGTTTAACTTGGCATGGTGTTCGGCATGTATATTGTGGGCCAAAAGGACAAGATGGAGCCACAGAAATATTTGCAACCTGGTCTAGACCCACCATTCACAGGGTTTTATGGGGGTTTTAAGAAAGGCACATATATATAGGGATTTAAAGGATATGGATCACGTGCAGGAAGAGGATATTAGTATACCTTGTCATCATGCCCAGCATGAATATTGTGGGGCAAAGGACCTAATCCTGTGCTGTACTGCTCCATGTTCGAATTGCGTAAAGGAATGCCCATTGAACATACAAGAGTTGCACAAGACAAAATAAAGTGATCACTGAGTTCACTCGGTACCATTATCACTAAGTTTACTCTGCACCCACAGCCATGAGGAAATAAACCTTTCTGGAATCTACCATTAAACTCCACATTTGTGACTGGTTCATTTAAATGCAGCCTCATGTTCTAGGTCATATGCATCTCACGAGTATTGTGAAAGCTGAATTTAGAACAAATAAATTAGTAAGCTGCTTTTTCGAGAAACTAATTAGAGCATACTGGTCACAAAGAAATAAGTTTTCCTTGAATCAAAGAGCTGCAAAATTTCATTAATGCTGACGAAAACAAAGACAAAAATAGCATCCAGTTTATGATCATCTTTAATATCTTTACTTGAATAGGACAGGTTTAGAGGAAAATGGACCAAACTCAGGGAAGTGGGACTGGTGTAGATGTGACCTGTTGGGCAGTGTGTACAAATTGGGCCGAATGGCGTGTTTCCACGCTATGACTCTAAGTCGTGCAATGCCCAAAATTCATTTTCACCACAAGTTTCAACCTCTTTGCTATGAAATGCAACGATACTGATTTTAAATATAAAACAAGTTGCAGGAGGTTGAATTGTTCATGTGTCAGGGGCAGAATTAGGCCATTCGGCCCATCAAGTCTGGCTGATCTATATTTTCCTCTTAACTCCCTTCTCCTGTTTTCTCCCCATAACCTCTGACACCTGTACTAATCAAGATTCTATCTATCTCTGCCTTCAAAATATCTACTGACTTGGCCTCCACAGCTGAATGAATTCCACAAATGTGCCACCCTCTGAAGAAATTCCTCCTCATCTCCTTCCTAAAGGAACGTCCTTTAATTCTGAGGCTATGACGTCTGGTCCTAGATTCTCCCTCCAGTGGAAACAACCTCTCCTGAATTCACCTGAATTCACACTACTTAAAGGGCTAATATTCAAACTGCTTCTTTTGTCATTTTTGACATCTGTGGCACAAACAGCACCACACACTCATGCTCAGACTGCTTCACCTGCTGAGGTCAAGTTCATGGCGGCTTTCAGCTTCCTGACCTCAGGTTGCTGCCACTGATCTCTGCCACATCTCACAGTTTGTTGCTTACTGCTTCACGCGGTTCCATCTACTTTCACAGGCAGATTGCAGGCTGCCCTAAAATGCACTCATATTATTATTCAGGATTATTTTGCGCTTCTTCAGCATCAGTGGAATCATTTATTCCCATCCCTTGCTCCCCACAACAAGGTGGTGAGCCATTGCAGAGCTGCCGGGGAAGGTTGTTCCATCAGGTCATTGGACAGTGATGAAAGATTCAAACCCAGGAACAAAGGAATAGCAATATTTACAACGTACTGGCATGAACATTAAATTCTCCAATTTCAGATATCTAACCAAAACCCTGGCCTCTCCTTTTCCTCCTCCCTCTCTTACCTGTGCCCCACCTAGATATATTAATTCATTTCACCCCCGATCATGACCCCCTTCCCCGCCCCACACTTTCTCCTTACCTACATCTCCTACCCCCTACATCCCTTCCTCTGGCCTCATAATTCATATATCTTCTCCTCTAAGAGATAAATTGATAGTGTGGAAACAGGCCCTTCGGCCCAACATGCCCACACTGGCCAAAAATGTCCCAGCTACACTAGTCCCACCGGCCTGCATTTGGTCCATATCCCTCCAAACTTTGCCTATCCATGTACCTATCTAACTGTTTCTTAAACATTGGGATAGTCCCAGCCTCAACTAGCTCCTCTGGCAGCTTATTCCATACACTCACCACCCTTTGTGTGAAAAGGTTACCCCTCAGAATCCTATTAAATCTTTTCCCCTTCACCTTGAACCTACTGTATGTCCTCTGTCCTCAATTCCCCTACTCTGGGCAAGAGATTCTGTGCATCTTCCCAATCTATTCCTCTCATGATCTTATAATCTCTATATGAACACCCCTCATCCTCTTGTGCTCCAAGGAATAGAAACCCAGCCGACTCAACCTCTACCTATAGCTCCGACCCTCGAGTCCTGGAAACATCCTCGTAAATCTTCTCTGAACCCTTCCAAGCTTGACAATATCTTTCTTATAACATGGCTCCTAGAACTGAACACAATACTCTAAACGTTGTCTCACCAACGTCTTATACAACTGCAACATGACCCCCCAACTTCTACACTCAATACTCTGACTGATGAAGGCCAATGTGTCAAAAGCCTTTTTGACCACCTGAGCTATCTGCAACTTGACTTTCAAGGAACCATGCACCTGCACTCATAGATCCCTCTGCTCTACAACACTCCCAAGAGGCCTACCATTCACTGTATAGGTCCTGCCCTTGTTAGACGTCCCAAAATGCAACACCTCCATTTCTCTGTATTAGATTCCATCAACCATTCCACAGCCCACCTGGCCAATCGATCAAGATCCTACTGCAATCTTTCACAACCATCTTCACTACCTGCAAAACCACTAACTTTTGTATCATCAGCAAACATACTAATCTTGCCCTGTTTGTTCTCATCCAAATCATTGACGTAGATGACAAAGGAGCCTTATCTCAGCCTTTTGTCTCCATTCATCTCTGGTCTTTGACCACCCATCTGCCACCCCCCCAATATCCATCTATCATTTGCCTTGGCTGCGTCTTGGCCCATCTCTTCCACCTACACTCCCCCTCTCCACTATAATCCGTAGGCAGAAGGCTCCAAACCCAAAATGTTCACCATGTTCTCCATAGATGGTGACTGACCTGTTGAGGGGAGCCCACGGAAGGCGATATTCTTATGTGCCAGCAGCTGCCTTTATACTTTTTGATACATTCTATATTAAAATTGCAAACCTCGGCTGCCACTGACGCAACATGTTTACTGTAATATTAACAAATATGTTCTGATCATTCATTGCCATGCGTATTCAAAATTCACGACATCATAATCATTGAACTCACTCTAAAAATTACACAAATCCACAAACCTAGCCTCAGCTTTCGCTCCCAATTCTTCAACCTCAAATACATGAAAAGGAAAGTGACATGGGTCACAGTCACAAAAATCAGAAGCCAATTAAACATTCAAAATATGCTTTTGATTTATAATTAAACATTGCTGTAATTACATATAACAAATGCCTGCGCAAATATTCAAGTATTAATTATATGTTACTCGACAAAAACATCACAATGTTGGGAAGGCAGCAAATCCGTGGTTAGCGTTTCCTGCAAAGTTGTGATGACTTGTTCTTCAATAAATTGTTCTGTAGGGGTACTCGCCTGACTCTTCCAGGCAGGGAAATCCTCCCCAGCAGAGAATAAATGTTGAAAAACCAAGCACATGCTGCACTCAAGTTTTACAACCAAATTGGGAAATAGTGCACCACACATATTCAAAGTTTTGATACTTGCTCTGGCTGCGTGGGGTACCCAGCAGGGAATTTTAAAAGCACAGCAATTGCCCTTTATTTAGTAGTTCTCTTAATTTACATTCTTACAGTGAAAATAAAACATTTGCATGAATAGCACGACCTTCATGGTTCAAAATGGTTCTATTGTTGGATCTGCTTGTTCTTATTTCATGAGTCAATTATTGCCCCATAGTTTCCTGTTTTATTGATTAAATTCATTTACTACAGTATGCTACTAAGCAGGGACGGCATAACAAGATAATTATTGGAATTTCCGTGCAAAGTGAATATGCAATAATTTATGGAATTGCACTATTTAGTACACATTCTTCTATTTTCATTCAAGGATTAAGTGCAAGCAGACAATGAGATGTGCAACATAAACAGAAAATGGATCATACGCTTGTTTCTTAAGCTCCTTGGTGATCATTTTGTCAGTATTTTGCACACACTGTACTATATCCCTCAATCACTAGCATTAAAATATCTATCAATTACAAGTTGTTAAACAGTCAATGACTGAGCATTCAGCGTCCCCTAGAGTGAAGTAGTCCAAAGAGTTACAACCCTCTAAAATCTGAAGTTTCGCCTCATGTCAGCTGAATCCTTGGTTTATGGACCATTCAGTCAGGACAAACCACCTCACAGCATTGATCCTCTTCCAATCAATGTGGTTTGAAAAAAAAATTCAAGTGTCAAAATTCAACAGGTATTTGAAAAAGCTGTGAATGGGCATAGTATACAAGACATAGCACTGTACAATCATCCTCAATTGTCATTTGAACTCATAATTCAGTCCTAAAATGAAGAAAAGAGCACAGTGGTCAGTGAGACATGGGTGCTAAATAATATTTTTATTCCACCTAATAAATGAAAATAAATTGCCCTGGTTTGGGCGGCACAGTGGCGCAGCGGTAGAGTTGCTGCCCCACAGCGCCAGAGAACCAGGTTCGATCCTGACTATGTGAGCTGTTTATATGGCATTTGCACATTCTCCCTGTGACCACATGGGTTTCCTCCCACACTACAAAGATGTGCAGGGTTGCAGGTTAAGTGGCTTCAGTAAAATTGTAAATTGTCCCTAGTGTGCAGAATAGTGACAGTGTACGGAATGATCACTGGTTGGCGCAGACTCGGTGGGCCGAAGGGCCTGTTTCCGCGTTGTATCTCTAAAGTCTAAAGTAAAAGTAGTTTGAAGTAGTGTACCTGGAGCAGCATGATAAAAGTCTGGTTAGGTTGGAAGACTGTGCATTTCTGTTAACCAGATCATAGGAAAGACATGCCTGTGTTGCATAGGATGTAGTGGAGGTTCACAAGGCTGCCAACAGTGGGTGAGAGTTGAGAGTGAGAAATTGCGAGGGAGCGTAGCGACTGAGGGGGAGAGGATGTGGGAGGGGGTGTGTCCCCCCTCCCAAGGTAGGGAGCTTTTCCATTTTTCAGCTTGTAATTGTGCAATTTGGTGCATACTGCAGTGAGTCTTTTAACTTACACTTGAATGCAACATTTATGCTTCAAATTGAATTAGGTATGAATAAGGTTAGGCTAAATTACATTCCTAATTACATTCCACAGTAGAGCCAGGCTCTGATGAACAGGTGCAGCACATGAATGACCTTAGTATATTCATGTATGGAAATCAGATTATAATTCATGCTGTTATGCATATATATAGAGAAACAAAAATATAAAAACAAGGCAAGAGGAGTCGGACTTCCATCACTGTTTTGCAAAAATAAATAAATCAACCTTACCCTTTGACTATAGAAACAAGACGAAAATAATGTCACATATTCAACCGTATATGGTTCAATGAAACTAAGATATATATGTAAAACATATATATGGAAACAGGCCGTTCAGCCCACCAAGTCCACACAGACCAGCAATCTACCATACACCAGTTGTATCCTACATGCCAGGGACAATTTACAGAAGCCAATTAACCTACAAACCTGCACTTCTTTCAGATGTGGGAGAAACTGGAATATCCAGAGAAAACCATGTGGTCATAAGGAGAATGTACAGATACTATACAGACAGCACCCGCAGTCAGGATCCAATCTGGGTCTGTGGTGCTGCAATGCATCAACTGCGCCACCGTGCCACCCCATTAAATTATCTTTTCTGTAATATATTTATTATGGTGTCACGTCAATAAAGATGAACACATGATTCTGATTTCTGCCCTTAGTTGGATAACACACATCTCCAGTCATTGTGTTTCATGGCTGGTTTTCAACCTTTTCAGTCTGAAGATCTCAACCCGAAACATCAGCTATTCTTTCTCTCCAGAGATGCTGCCTGTCCTGCTGAGTTATTCCAGCTTTTAGTGTCCATCTTCAGCTTAAACCACCATCTGCAGTTCCTTCCTACACTCTTTGTTAAGCAAAACAGGTCCTATTCTCATAATATTATTCACCTCAACTAAGTCTTTTCTTCACCTCCGTGGCTGCAGAGAATACAATCCCAGTTATGAAATCTTCCTTCAAAGTGAAAAAAAAATTCCAGCTTTGCCAATATGTTCCTAAATCGCCCCTGGATCCTCTCCAGAGCAATTGCACCATTTGGCCCTTCATCCCAACTTGTCCATGCAGATCAAGATGCTCCATCTAAACTAGTCCCATTTATCCACATTTGGTCCATATCCCTTTAAACCTTGTGTGTGCCAGTGTGTGTGTGTGAGAGTGTGTATCAGTGAAGCGGCGACAACACCCGGAGTGAGCGGAGACTTGGCGATGGCCAGGGAGCATTTCCCTTCCAGAGCGGCCGCCGGACACAGAGCCGCCGGAGGTGAGGGCGGGAGGCGTGAGCGGTGCCTCAGGGGGGAGGTTGCTGGGACCACTGCCGTGTCTCACCTATCACACCATCTGCACGGGAATGTGAATGCAGGTGAGGCAGCATCTATAGAGCGGTAGACAAAAATGCTGGAGAAATGCTTGAGTCTGAAGAAGGGTCAAAGTCAGACAAAGATGCTGCCTCACCCGCTGAGTTTCTCCAGCATTTTTGTCTACATTGCCATTTTAAATAGTGTGCGATGGACTTAAGCCAATTAAATTGCTCGTTCTTTACGGGAAACCCGCCGACAGAAAACTATTCTCATTGGTGAGTGTGGAGGAGTGCGACTTTATTTATTTATTTAACTTTTTTGTGAGCATGAGAACTTCTGTCATCGGCGTGAGACTTTTGTCAAATGCGTGAGTCTCGCTCAATGCATGAGAGTTGGCAGCCCTGGGTTCACCAGGATGTTGCCTGAGGTGGAACTTGTCAGATAAGAGGTTAGAGAGGATAGTTCCTTGAAGCAGAGAAGGTTAAGGGGCAACTTTACAGAGGTGTACAAGATTGTGTGTGGGATAGATAGAATAGGCAGTAAAAATCTATTTACCGCCCCATATTTGTGGAGGTGCTCAAAACAAGAGCCTACAGAAATAAAGTGAGAACAAGAGGTTTTAAAGAATTACCCCTCACCTCCCCCCCCTCACCCACACAAAGAAAAGGGGGTTGTAATTTGCCACACATCCAAAATGGTGGTGGAGGCAGATACTCTCACAACAGTTAAATAGGTATCTTTAGCAATCTTCAGCAGCCCCGATGTCGGTTGCTACTGCTGGATAAAATTCCATTGATACCCTAATTCCAAAATCCCTCTTTCAGAAAAAAGAAAGAATTCACATGAAATGCTTTTTTTTAAAAAAAGTAATGGCTCCAATTTGTCTCTGGCAAAATAGCAGAATGGAAAACTAGTTTTGTTCATGGTTTAGAATTTGTAAGAGGGAACATCAATAAGATGCTGAGCTTAAATGTCAATTTTTAAAGCTTGCTGTCTAGATGTAATGGAAATCTAAGTGCCATCCAACCTTGATACGGTAAATGTAACAGCATTTGAAAATTCCAGCTAATGTAATGTGTTTGAAGCAAACACAATCAGAATTCCAAGAGCAGAATCAAAGATATTTTGCAACACTCTGTCACTAGTTCAGGAACAAGATCTTTTTCACCATGGTGGTGAGTTTGTGGAATTCATTGCTCCAGAAGCTGTAGAGGCCGTCAATTGATATTTTTAAGGTAAAGATAGATAGATTCTTGATTAGTATGGGTATCAGGGGTTCATGGGGAGAAGGTAGGAGAATGGGGTTTGGAGGGAGAGATAGATAAGCCATGATTGAATGGCAGAGTAAACTTGATGAGTCAAATGGCCTAATTCTGCTCCTATCACTTATGAACTGGAACTACCACTGTTTGGGAGAAATTTTTAGAGCCAACCTGTTCTCTGCATTCCCACAACATTCCTCATCCTATTAATTTAAGCATACCCCAAATTTGGAAAGGGGAAGGAACGGTCTTCAGTGAGCTGTGAAGCTGCAAGTTAAATCTCTTACATCACCAGCACGTTCCTTTAAATAATGATAGTGCAATATGCTTCTGATTCTCTGGGATACTTCAAACATAGGCAAAGGTTGTACCCATAAAATCAAATTAGATTGGCAAGTGAAAATACCACACAAAAAAACAAATATGAATTCAGATACGAGTCTGTGAACAACAGAATATCAAATGTTATGATGTGCATAGTAGACAGAAGTGCCCGTGGTCTTCTACAGTAGACAGTAGATAGTCTGATTTCCTGATGGGCTCTATTTCACCCAGATATGGTCGCCAAATTTTTAAGGGCTAACTAGATTTGTGCCCAATTTGTACATTAAAAAACAAGTGCTATGCAGTCCAGTTTCTAGATACTAGCAGCAAAAAATAACAATAATTACAATTAATAATTACAATAGATGGTGACCAAACATCTCTATAGAGAAGGAATGGTTGACGTTTCTGGGCGAGACACTTCTGCAGAGACGAAACGTCACCCATTCCTTCTTTCCTGAGATGCTGCCTGTTCTGCTGAGTTACTCCAGCATTTTGTGCCTGTCTTCTGTGTAAACCAACATCTGCAGTTCCATCATGTACATCTTGAAACACAGATGATCAGAGAAAGTCCTGAAGGGCAGACAAAAGTTCTGGAGAAACTCAGCGGGTGCAGCAGCTTCTATGGAGCGAAGGAAATAGGCAACGTTTCATGCCGAAACCCTTCTTCAGACTGATGTGGGGTGGGGTGGGGGGGGGGGGGGGGGGGGGGTGGGGGAGAAGAAAGGAGAAAGGAAGAGGATGAGCCCGAGGGCTGAGGGAGAGCTGGGAAGGGGAGGAGACAGCAAGGGCTACCGGAAATTGGAGAAGTCATACTTTTCTTTAGAATCATATTTATCAATAACGTTTATCTGCACAGGTCTGTAAGTGTGGTGCACGATCAATACATCATTCATTCTACATTGCCCATCATTTCAAGGGAAAACCACTTAAAAATGAATAGCACAAGTTTTACAATAGAAACTCATTTACATTATGCGATGTCCAATAATGATATGGGGTTAAGCCAGTCTCCAGAGCAACCTGATAAAGGATGTTAACTAACAAATATTATCACATCCAGTTCAGTCTAACACACTGAATCTTTAACATTTTCATGAAGATATATGCTTAAATACATTCAATTACTACCCGTCCACCATCGTCCCAGGCAAGCTTGCAATTCGTAACACTGAACAGGGCTTTCTAATTAACACAGAACATTGAGAATGGTCACTTGATTGAGACTTGAAAATGATACCACAATCTCAAAATTGTTCCCATTTGATAAACTGGCTTCCGAGTGCATTTTACATTCAACATAGAAATAACATGCCCGATCAATGAAATTCAACATGCAACAACATGCCCGATCAATTATCGTTCTTTTCACTCGTTACAATTAAAAGAGGAAGGTGTTGTGAAGTTAAGTGTAGCCTACCTTGTCGCACTGCCAACGTGGTTGTGTAAACCAGGAACAGGAGGATGTAGTTGAGAAAACTCTGAAACACGGGAGTGTTGGCATGGAAGTCCTCCACCAAGTACTTGCTAGTCAGGCCTATACCACAGATCAACAATGATAGCACCTGGCCCAGTGCCAGCGACACCAGCAGCTCTCTAAAGGAACAAGCGATCTGCGTATTAGGACACAGTTAATGACCAACGACAAATTATTTCACGGATTTAGTGGCAACACAGATAGGGCCAGGAGGCAGCCATTTTATTTACAATTAAGATGGATATAAAACCAACAAAAAGATTTACAAGCTTCTGTAACAGTAACTGTTCAAAAAACACACATTTATTTTTGCCACGTTCAAAGTCTTCAGTAAGCATGTCTGAAAGAGAGAACAGTCAGCTGTCAGAACGACTGCTTTCACAGCCCAAGCCCCCTAGGTGAAATTGCAGTGTAAATTGAAAGGAGCTGCATTTTCAGGCAAATGGCTTGTCACATCATCCAGTGACCTGCCCTGACGACTTCACCCACAGTGGACACTCCATCTTCTCAGAGAGGCCCACCGTAAATTAAACTTTCAAGACAACAGGTTAATTATCTACCAATATCTGCTTCTTTGAGGCATCTTTTCCTAATGTGTGGGCTTTAATTTTAGAAGAAAATGAACAATTATAAAATCGTATGCACCTTCCTTATACATCAGCCATTCGGGACCTATCATGCCTTATATTTTGGATTATTTGAGGAGAAAAATGTTTTTGTTCCTTTCCTTTCCAGACCACGGAGACTTGCCCTCACTTTCCATCTCACCATCCTCCATATTTTGGACCAGCTTGCTGCCTCCAAGCACATCTCTAGCATTTTGAAGTAGCCATTTTCATCCTGACAATCTGGTTCACCAGAATGTCGCAGACAATAAGTGTGCATTATCTCTTCCTCGTGGCTAACATTATTGAATCTGTTACATGCTAAACACAAAGATGCAAGAGACATTATTATTGATTTACTCAACGGGATTTAAAAATACATTGATTGGTCACTGCTGATGCTGGATTCAGTACAACATTTTTTTTTGTTAGGCATGGTTCAAATTGAAATAGTTATATCTGGAGAGGACCAGGACTGGGACCTTTTTTGAGGATTGACAAGTGCCAATCCAGAAACTTAAAAAGTTCAACCGGCTGTGTATCATACTTGGAATAACTTCTCTATCAGATGCATGTAAAATAATGTCACTTCTTGCACTATGTTCCTTTACAGCTTTCCTGGGATTTCAGATCATGCTGTTCCGGGATGCTTCCATTGTTCATCATCCCTGGAACAACCAAGTTCCGACAGCATTTCCAGCAATGTTCTGTTTCACAAACAAGAATTTTGCTTTTCATGAGATGAGATTTAATTTTGTAATAACAACCACTGGCTTAGTAAATATATGTCAGCCAAAAGAGTAGAGTAGCCTATAATTATTCTGCCAGAAAAATTACATTTCCATACAAAAAGTTGTTTTGTTTTGAAATGTCTTTGGGTACAAAATTAATTTCCAAAGGCATCTTGACAGATGGCAGTTTTCAAAATCATGTGCAACATAATGTGTGTGCTCAGCCTAACATTTTCGTTGGGGAATTTAAAACAATAAATCAAAGTTGTCAACTTCCTGTAATATGGCAGCAAGGGAGGAATGATTCCTCTGGGATCCCAGACTCTGCACAATCACGTATTGAGCTCATGTCTTCAGTGCAGAATAGCCCGATTCAAGATCATCTGAATCACTTGACTATTCTATTTTTCTGTAATAATTCAAGTACTGCCTGTATTCTGAAATCCCGTTTGTTAATACACTTTTAACATAAAAGGAAAGTGCATGATTTCTGTAAAATACAACTACATCCAAAGTCAAAGTTATTGTGCAGGAAATTCAAGATTGAGTAACTTCTCTCCTTCACGTAAAAATTGAAGAGGAGATCAGTAAGCGGCAACAGTATAAAAGTCAAGTTAGTTTCAGCAGCAAGTGTGCAGTGGAGATGAGGAGGAGATTTAAAAAGCAGCTGTTAATATCCCGGTGTGACTGTTCCGGGTGTATAAAAAGGCAGGCACAGGCGGAGTGGCCTATTAAGAGCAGCTGTGTTGGGAGAGGCTAGGTGTTCAGGTGAATTGCTGTGTTTGAGGGCAAGTGTACAGCTTTTGACACAGAAGGCTTTGGCAAGGTGGCTGACTGGAGCGTGATGACAGGATAAGTCATGAGCTTTCTGTCCTGGGCCTCCTCCATTGTCAGAGTGAGGCCCAGCACAAATTGGAGGAACAGCACCTCGTATTTCGCTTGGGTAGTTTACACCCCAGCGGTATGAACATTGACTTATCTAACTTTAGATACCCCTTGCTTTCCCTCTCTATCCCCTCCCCCTTCCCAGTTCTCCCATTAGTCTTACTGTCTCCGACTACATTCTATCTTTGTCCCGTCCCCTCCCCTGACACCAGTTTGAAGAAGAGTCTCAACCTGAAACGTCACCCATTCATTCTGTCCAGAGATGCTGCCTGACCCGCTGAGTTACTCCAGCATTTTGTGTCTACCTTCGATTTAAACCAGCAAGTGTGCAGTTCTTTCCTACACACGGTATGTTCCTCCAGTAGGATGTGGGAAGACAGGGATACTTCCAGCGTCCACAAGGATTATACCTGTCCAGCTCCTGACACACCAAACAAGGGAAATGGAGCTGCGGCCGGACGTCCAGAAGAATGAGACAGGAATCATAGTGAAGTGGACACACCCCAGGTGCAAGCAAAAAGTAGATGGGCGATGGTAGGAGTAGGTAGATAGGGCAGATGAATGATAAGATTGCACGGTGTACAGAGTTGAGTTTTGGTTACCGTGTTGCAGAAAGGTACCATTAAGCTGAAAAAGATACAAGAAATTATGAGGATGCTGCCAGGACTAGAGGGCCTGAACTATTGCAAAAACCTAGATAGACTAGGACTTTATTTCTTGGAACGCAAGAGGCTGAGGGGTGATATTACAGAACTGTGTAAAACTTTGAAGGGAATAGATAGGGTGAATCCAGAATCTCATCATAAGGTAGGGGAATCAAATTTAAAGGCTACAAGTTTAGTCTGAGAAGAAAAGGCTTAATAGGAACCTGAGGGGCAACATTTTCAGCAGTTATTATATATATGTGACGAGCTGCCAGAGGAAGTAGTTATACAATACAATTATGAAATTTAAAGGAAATTTGGACTGCTATATGGACAGGATAGGTTTAAAGTTACTTGGGGTAAATGCAGGCAAATGGGACTAGCTTAGATGGGACATCTGGTTCGGAAGGGCTCAGGGCTGAAGGGCCTGTTGCTGTGCTGTATGACTCTAACCATATGTTCTAAAATCCATACATCCATCGCAGCAACCAACCCACACAGGAGTTAACTCTTGTCGCCACTTGTTCCAGCTACTTCCACTTAACTACCTAGCTTGAACTTGTGCCATTCTGCTTCCTCAGACATAGAAATGTGAACTTGCTCAGAATTCCATATCTCATCAGTATGGACAACGATTTCTTCCAATTCCTACTTTCACATAAAAACAGGCCTGACTACAAAGACCATGAGCGCATGTGTGCATCTTCTTCAGAACCACTAAAATGGAAACAGCACAATCTCAATGTAAATTAACTTCCATGTATTGCAGTGCACCACTTTTGTGAATTTTATGTTGTAAATATTACTGTAAAAATCAAAGTTACAACTTCTTATGTGACTTCAAAATTTGTTGATATTGGGAATTGGTCGAAATTAGTTCACAATAGTGGATGTTTCCACTAGTGGGAGAGTCTACGACCGAAGGTCATAGCCTCAGGACGTTTCTTTTGGAAGGAGATGAGGATGAATTGCTTAGCCAAAGGATGGTAAATCTGTGGAATTCTTTGCCGCAGACGGCTGTGGACGCAGTGAATGGATATTTTTAAGGCAGTTAGATAGATTCTTGATTAGTACAGGTGTTAGGAGGGAGAGATAGATCAGCTATGATTGAATGGCATAGTAGATTTGATGGGCCAAATGGCCTAATTCTGTTCCTATCTCTTATAACAAACACTTTGCAACACACACACTCTCTCACTCACTCTCCTCCTTGCAAGAGAAAGTGTTTAGCAACCGCAGGCTAATAGAAAGGCTTTTTAATAGCACAATATATGAACTAGAGAAGAATTGGCGATCACTGAATACGACTCATTTCCCTTATATCAAACTTTTTCCACATCTCACCATCTGTTCCGGTTTATAAGAACAAACTGATTCACATTTGTGCAGACTAGGTAAAGCATAGCTGACAGTCCCATTTCACTGCTCTTTCCCCATAGCCATTGCAAATTTTCTTCTGACAGTTATCCAAATCCCATTTCAAGACCCTTTTCCCAATTCTTGAGTTACCCATGGACAATAAAGTGCTGAGTGCAAAATTATTAGAAATCTCATAAACAGAGGCCTAGTTTAGAGATACAACACAAAAGCAAGCTCTTTGGCCCACCAAGCCCACACCAACCATCGATCACCCATTCACACTAGTTCTGTTATCCTACTTTCTCGTCCACTCTCTACACACTAGAGGCAAATTTACAGAGACCAATTAACAGACAAACCCACGCATCTTTGGAATGTGGGAGGAAATCTGAACACTTGGGAAACCAACACAGTCACAGGGGGAACGTGCAAACTCCACACAGACAGCACCCGAGGTCAGGATCGAACCAGAATCTCCAGTGTTGCGAGACAACAGCTCTACTAGCTGTGGGACTGTGCTGCCCTAGTATGATAGAGACTTTTTCTCGCAGTATTCCTGCGTGACGCTGATCTACTACCAGCATTTAGCTGAAGTCAAAGTCGTTTCTAAATGATAGGCTAATTTAAATTACTGGAGCAATTGAAATACACCCCCACTATATCCAAGCACATGAACCTGCACCACATCTCGGGTGAAATAACTGTCACTGGTTTATTATTAGCTCTCGAGGGTACTATTTACTTGCTTCTGAGAGGTAATGAATTCTCTCTGGGATCAATTACTTTTGTCTTAAGAGCTAGGAATTTTTAGGGCCTACTATTTTATGGTGAGCTAGTAAGCAGTTTGGTGTTGAAGCACCAAGGTAATTGTCATCTCTACCTTGGCATCATGTAATTGTTATTTTATTCCATCATAGACTTTAGGCATCATTGCCAAGGACAATAGACACAAAATGCTGGAGTAACTCAGCGGGTCAGGCATCATCTCTGGAAAAAAAAGAATAGGTGACGTTTCTGGTTGAGACCCTTCTTCAGAACGAGGACTACATTTATTGACTATTCCCAATTGGTCTGAAAGTAGTAGTAATGAGCCATTATCTGGATACACACTGATGGTACTCTTACACTATCGCTGCAGTGTTACAGCATTTATTATCGGCAAGGACGATGGCGGAGATTTCTATGGCAGACTGTTGGAGGGAAACTTTAGGGAGGCACTAGCCTCGTATGCCTTCTTCGTTAAGAAATTTGTTTTTGAAGGCCTTCAAGAAATTTTGTTTATTTATACCTGGGAATTCATGAAGGGAGATTTGCAAGTACCGATTTTACCTGGAGACTTGGGCATGAGGGAAATACAAACACTATGTTCAATGGTTAGTCAGTGGCTGTGGCCTCATTTGCACATCAGAATGTTGATTGTAGTCCGACCAGAATGGCATAATGATTGAAATTAATTTGACAGGAAGTTCAAGCTGCTACTGATGGCCCAGAGTGATCTGGGAGTCAGTAGCAGAGGCATTGCCATCAGCAAGGTGGGAGAAGTCAAGGCAGGGGAAGCCCAAGGTCTGCTTGTGGACAGTAGAAGATGTTACTGCTGGTGCAGAGGAAAACATCAACATAAAATTAAATACTCAGGCCAAGGTGCTGTCAGGTCTAAGACATTGAATCCGATTTAATATCATCTGTTACATAGAATTGCTTAAAGACAAAAATCAATCCCTTTTATTTTCTTATTCAAACCCAATAACAAGGGATGAAGCATCCTGTTCAATTATCTAAAAGGAACTCCACAGAAGTGGTCCCCGATGTCACAACTCACAACTCTTGGCATAATTAATAATTATATGAATAAGGCATTAATTATCAATTGAAATGAAGGCTGTAATTCATAGAGTAATACCGCACAGAAATTGGCCTCTCGACCCAACTCGACCAAAATGTCTACCTGAGCTAGTCCCATTTGTCTGCATTTGGCCCACGTCTCTCCAAATCTTTTCTATCCCTGTGCCTGACTAAACATATTTTAAATATTGTGATTGTAGCTGCCTCTGCAACTTCCTCTGGCAACTTATTCCATTTACTTACCACCATCTATGTGAAAAAGTTACCCCTCATATCCCTTTTAAATCTTTCCTTTCTCATGTTAAATTTATGCCCTTCAGTTTTTAACATCCCAAACACTAGAAAAGAAATTGACAATTCACCTTTTTTATGCACTTCATGAATTTATATACCTCTATAAGATCACCGCTCAGCTTCAGGGAAAAAGTATTTGCCTATCAAGCCTCTACCCACAACCCAAGCCCTCCAGTTCCCGCAACATCTTCGCAAATCTTTTCTGCATCCTATTCAACTCAATGACATTTTGCCCATAGCTGGGTGAACAGAGCTTCTTCAATCCATTGCACAAAATGTGAGCTTTGGAAAGAGGTTTCAAATAGCTGCACTACAAATTTTTTTTCAGCCTCCACAGGCTCCTGAATAAATGTTCCTCTTAATTCCAAGGCTTCCTGTGCAACAGCATGGCAACATTGAGAGCCTGACTGCTTCCACAAGTGAGATGAATGTGAAAGCTGCGATAAATTAAGGTAGTAAACTGGAATATAACTTGTTTGTGATGTAGCTCATAACCAACATGGCCCATTTTTCATACTTTTATTGCAACACCACTCTCAATTTTCTTTGCTTGTTGTGTACCTGTCTAAATGATACATTTTATTTGATTAGACTTTGCCAATTATTCAGCCATAGTTTAAGAATAAGGAGTAAGCCATTTAGAACGGAGACGAGGAAACACTTTTTCTCACAGAGAGTGGCGAGTCTGTGGAATTCTCTGCCTCAGAGGGCGGTGGAGGCAGGATCTCTGGATGCTTTCAAGAGAGAGCTAGATAGGGCTCTTAAAATAGCGGAGTCAGGGGATATGGGGAGAAGGCAGGAACGGGGTACTGATTGGGGATGATCAGCCATGATCACATTGAATGGCGGTCCTGGCTCGAAGGGCCGAATGGCCTACTCCTGCACCTATTGTCTGTTGTCTATTATTCTAGCTGGTTATTTCAGTAGATCAGATTAAAAAACCATGCAAGTTGCAATATTTGTCACAGACAAATAAGAGAATCCCTGCAGAATGAATCCCAGTAAATAACAATTCTTATGGACTTTCGGCTTCAATGGAGATAGTTCAATGGAAAGTTTGAGCAACTTTACTCCATTTTTCTTTAAATGGTCTTTCATTCCGTTATTGGTGCCCATGGATTGCCGCTCATCTACCTGTGTGGAAATATGACATAATACAGGCTGGAGAAATTAAATTGCAGAAGCCCATTGTGATCCCACAAGTACCTATCCTTGATATTTTGTTGAGTTTGGAAGAATTGGAAGGGGATATTACGCCAGGCGTACTGCTTGACGCATAAATGACACATGGCCAATGATAAAGCTGGGCAAGGAGAAAAATGTAGCTTCATATATGAATAATAACATTCGCCAAAAGTCAACTGAAAATCCTTGCAATTTGGAGTGATCATTTTAACTCGTGAAAAAGATGCAGATTTGTTTTAATGTTGGAAGGGTGACGGATCCAATACTAAAGGGTATGATAGAACTGAAAACTTACTGGGGCAGACCATCTCATAGAAATAATATAGGTTAGCAAGAGATATTATAAAGCCAATAACATGAACATTTCTAATGGTTGGGAAAATAGTATCAAAGGCCGGCAAGCTCTTTTTTTTAATGACCGTCCTAATAGGATTCCTAAATAAATTGTCTACTCTGAGCCTGGTTGTGCCACAAGTCAGAAAATTATTTATAAAATAGCTTATAAAGAAGAACATCAAGTAGTAAAGAGTGGAATTGATGAGAAGTAAAAATACAGGCACGGACCTAAGTTACAAAAGATACAAAGACACAGTAGCACACTGTGAATCTCTGATTAATACTAAATATCTAATCAGCATTCAGATGCTAGTGCAAGGAACCCTGTGCATGCAGGAAATCACAGAGTGATGCAAAGTGAATCTTGCATCGGCAAAGCACGACCCGTGCATCAACGAAGCAAGGAACACTCAAATGTTGCTTTAAGATTTAGTAACAGCCAGCCAGCCATACTCACAAAAAAAGATAAAGTACTGGAGTAACTCTGTGGGTCAAGCAGCATCTCCGATTTTCAGTCGGACCTTTTGTCCCAACCCAAAACAACACCTAGCCACGTTCTCCTGAGATGCAGTCTGACCTGCTGGGTTACTCCAGCAATTTGTGTCTTTTTTATTAAATATAAACCAGTTTCTGCAGTTCTTTGTGTTTTACTATTCTCACAACACATTTCTCGATTTAAAGTATTGGCTCCTCACAATTTTTATTTAACTTGTCCTTTTGTGCGACTTATGTTTGGGGCAGAGATCTTATTACAGCATGCAAACAGTTATTCCTACACCACAGATTCATGCATAAGGCGAGTTGTGGCACACACCAATAAGATGACGTGGGAAAAATGAACAAGAACAAAAATGGGTCTCCATTTAGTGACCACTGATACCTAAAGTGGGGAGAATCAAGGAAACAAAAACCACAACATTCTTCATAGTTATTGCCTTGATTGCACTAGCGACTCTGAGCTTCATTGTCTTTGCACTTTATTGTTTTCTTTAATTTATGGAATTTCTGGCTGTTTACTATGGTATCTACTGAGTACTATGTGTTGTACTGTTGCAAGGAAGAATTTCATATTTCGGGACATATGGCACTAAAACATGCTTGATTCTTGACAGTTTATATTGCATCTTATCGGACTGAAATGGACACAGCATTGATTAACCCTGCAAATCAAACTAGCTAATGATGTGTTAGGTATGAGGCCACGTGCATCATGTACAGGAGAACAGTCAGGCTCTCCAGAGGCAATTCATTTCCATTCAACTGGGACATTCATCTCACTTCCCAAAGGCACTTTGCCCTCATCATGCAGACTAATCAAAATTCCCTCTTGCATCGGCAGTAAAAGGTAGAATGATTGAAGCTCACAATAATAGAATCCAGAGAGGACCAGGGAGCCACTCATTTCATTTGTCAAGTTGTGCATAACTAAATTAACGCAGTGTGTTCCCAAAAAGGTAGCGAGCTCTAATCTATTTATTCTTCAATCAATCAATCAATTTTATTTGTATAGCACATCTAAAAACAACTCGCGTTGACCAAAGTGCTGTACATCATTTGCAGGTACTGATGTGCTACATACAGACCTTATTTACGCTCAACCTACTACACTAAACCAACGAATGCAGCTGTAGGAATAGTTGAGTTTTATGACATATAAAGAATTGATTGGGTATTTCTTTACTGGGATAACATTTTATTTTCACAAGTTTTTTAATTATTGGGTTGCATCTCTGTGATTTGCTGCAGAGTTCCTTTCACTAGGATTTGAATGTTGATCAAACCATCATTATCAATTAGGATATTGTGAATTTACACAACCCAAATTTAAGCCTTACTGACTACAAATTTATCTTGGGACCGCTCATGTGCATAAAGTATTTGATTACAATTCTTTCAATGCGATTGTAATTTCTGAAAAAATATTTACACCTTCACGCCTGCAAATGTTACTTTATCATCTTAGTTTACTAATACATTCTGCATTAAACAAATCATCTGAAGTGCGTGTGATATGTTTGGCTGGTCCAACAGCATTATATGGGCTGTTTGTGATCATGAATCAGGTGATTGATATACTGGGTTTCCCACCCGCTCATCCAAACATCCAACAAACCAAGGCTAGGTACTTCTACAGTTAAAATTTTGCCACTTGCTACAGCACAGAGATAGCACAAAAGAGCTGCTTCACCAATGAACCCAAGAGAAAAGATGAGACATGTCAAATTTGTCAAAGTCAATTCTGGCTTCAGACTGCCTTGCAATGTTTTATTATAAAGAGTGCAAAGGGAGAGATTTGTCACATAATTCCATATACACCCTTAATCATATTTAAGGTCATAGAGATTCAAACCCTTAGGGCATTTTAAAGCCAAAGACTTGGCTATGCCTGCTCGATTCAACATGATCGGGCAAATAGTCCTCAGCGCTTCTTTTGTGCCAGTGTCTCATAGCTCTTCAATTAATTGAACTTTCTAAAACTTATCAATTTCCGCTTTAAATAACAACTATGATCACAATGCTCCAGGGTTGAGAATTTCATCAGTTTATACCCATCGAAGAGAAGTTTTCCTAGAGACCTCAGTGGTTTAGGATATGTTTAGATTTATCTCTAAACTCCACAATTTCTTGTGGTCTTGGAAAGAACTGTTCATAGGTAATAGGAACAGAATTAAGCCATTCAGCCCATCAATTCTACTCTGCTGTTCGATCATGACTGATCTATCTTTCCCTCTCAACCCCATGTTCATGCATTCTCCCCATAACATCTAATACCCTTACTAATCAAGAATGTTCCCAAACCAAGCAGCAATGCAACTGAACAACATGCATTCTATGGTGCATCTGCATTAGTTTGTAAGAGTCAATAGAGACATGCTGAATTTCTTCAGTCTCCTAAGGAAGTAGAGGCATTGATGTGCCTTCTTGGTTGTCGCATCCATATGGTTGTTCCATGACAGATCGTTGGTAATATTAACACCAAGGAACGTGAAGTTACCGGACAAATGATGGTCAGGCAAGTGACCGTCCTTAATCTTCTCACTTCCTCTAAACTTATTCACGATTCTCTTTCTTGTGGAAGTATCTTGATATTTATGGCACTATGCCCCCCCTCAAGATCTTGTATGTTTGTACAGCTTTACCTCTTTTTTTTTTTAAACTTCAAATAATATAGATCAAAGTTCTTTGACTACTCATGTTCTTTAGCTCTCATTCCAGGAATTAAAGAGAAGTTTAGGGTTTAAATTCCAGAACGCATAGTTGAACCAATTTAAGGCACAGCTTTTAATAACGGGTCCAAGGAAATGGGGTATATGTGTTAAATTACTATGCGTGTGTGCGCACATGCGTGTTCATGAAGGTCAATTGCATGGTAATGGAAAGATCAAATATAATGGTTTTTAGTTTGAGAAATGCACCTTCAGCCCACCGAGTCTGCGCCAACCAGCGATCCCCGCATATTAACGCTATCCTACACACACTAGGGACAATTTTTTATATTTACCAAGCCAGTTTACCTCCCTACCTGTACATCTTCAGAGTGTGGGAGGAAACCGAAGATATCAAAGAAAACCCACGTTGGTCACGGGGAGGACGTACAAACTCCATGCAGAGAGCACCCGTAGTTGGGATCGAATCAGGGTGTCCAGCAAGAGCGGAGCTGCGGGATATCGAGGAGACCCTAGTGAAGCTGCGGGATATCAAATATTAATTAATTTAAAAACTTTAAATGCAGGATATTATAGATGAGGCTCTCACGGAGGTCTCCACAATAACCCGCAACTCTGCTCTTGCTTCCCCTCCTCCCATTCGCAACAAGGACAGAGTCCCCCTTGTCCTCATTTTCCACCCCATCAGCCATCACATACAGCACATAATCCTCCGACATTTTCGCCACCTCCAATGGGATCCCACTACAAGCCACATCTTTCCACCTCCACCCCTTCCTGCTTTCCACAGAGACCGTTCCCTCCCCAACTCCCTGGTCAACTCGTCCCTTCCCATCCAAACCACCCCCTCCCCATGTACATTCTCCTACAACCGCAGGAGTTGCAACACATCTCCCTTCACTTCCCCCCTCGACATCGTCCAAGCACCCCAAAAGCCTTTTCAGGTGAAGCAGAGGTTCAATTGCATCTCCAACCTCATCTAGTGTATCCGCTGTTCCAGGTGTCGACTCCTGTATATCGATGAGACCAAGCGCAGACTCGGCGATCGTTTTGCTGAACACCTCCGCTCAGTCCGCCTAAACCGACCTGATCACCCGGCTGCTCAGCACTTTAGCTATGTGTATACTAACCAGTATTTCAGTTAAATGCAAAATGTATTTTACACATATGTCCAAATGCGTGGATGCTGTCATTTTTGTGCTTCATTCACACTTCTTCCCACCCCCAGTATTTCAGTTAAATGCAAAATGTATTTTACAGTTGTTACAAGTTCAGTTTTTACTCCAAATACATGAAAATACTTACTAATAGGATTTGGATCTTGGATTCGGCATTAAGACAAAATTACTTCAGAAAAAAGCGTAGAATCCATTTATTTTACTTTTAACAACATGTTTATTCAATTTATTTTGATATTCTTATTTTAAAATCTAATAGAGCTGTTAAAATTGATTTGTTTGGAATGGTGATATAGAATTTGCCATGGATGAGAAAATCATCCACAGAGCTGTCTAGACACATTCCTGCTTGTCTTGTTCATTTTCCTGCAAGTAAACTTACCTTGAGCATTGTCATTTCTAAAAGCAGGCAGTTCCAAATAATTACTTGAGGTTTAGGCTCCAGGAATTGATAGAAATGTTTGTACAGGTGCACAACCTTTTATCCGGAGTTCCGGAAACCGAAAAGCTCAGAAAACCGGACATTTTTTCCAGGATGTCGTCTGCACACCAAAGCTCGCGTTTGGCGCCAAACGTGACCCGAAACGACCCACGGTCAACCCAGGTCTGTACTACTGTAGCGGCTGCCTCCTCCCCGGAGACACTTAAACATCTGTAAATCATTGCTTAAATGTTAGTCAGTTAGTTTGGAGGGCTTTTATGTGAAGGGGGGGGGTGAAGGGGGAAACTTTAATTCTTAGTCCCCTACCTGGTCGGAGAGGCGGGGAGCGGGCCATGCCTTACCGGGTCGCCGTGCAGTAAGCTCCGGAGCGCTGTGGCCGCCGACTCCCAACATCGCGGAGCTGGGGCTGCGGGCGTCTGGCCGCGGGCGGCGCCGGTTGTAGCTCCGACCCCAGCAACTCTACCCCTGGCTGCGCGGCGCTCCAAATCCAGCGCGGCCCGCGGCCGGACGCCCGCAGCCCCAGCTCCGCGATGTTGTGTGTCGGCTGCCACAGCGCTCCGGAGCTTACCGCACGGCGACCCAGTAAGGCATTGCCTGCTCCCCGCTGGTATCGCAGCGCTGCGACGCCGCCGACTCCCAACATCGCGGAGCTGGGGCTGCGGGCGTCCGGCCGCGGGCGGCGCTGGATTTGGAGCGCCGCGCAGCCAGGGGTAGAGTTGCCGGGGTCGGAGCTCCAACCGGCGCCGCCCGCGGCCGGACACCCACAGCCCCCAGCTCCGCGATGTTGGGAGTCGGCGGCCACAGCGCTCCGGAGCTTACTGCACGACGACCCGGTAAGGCATTGCCCGCTCCCCGCCTCTCCGACCAGGTAGGGGACTAAGAATTAAAGTTTCCCCCTTCACCCCCCCCCCCCCACCACATAAAATCCCTCCAAACTAACTGACTAACATTTAAGCAATGATTTACAATGATTCCCCGGTCTCCAAGGAGGAGGCAGCCGCTCCAGACTTTTCAAGTCGCCCGCCTACCTAATCTACGCTATAAATCTTCCATTCGGAAATCCGAAAAATTCCGAAATCCGAGAAGTGTCTGGTCCCAAGGCTTTCGGATAAAAGGTTGTGCACCTGTACTTGAAAATAAATCAGGTGAAAGAAATTGCTGAGTGATAAAACCCAATTTAAAAAAAACAGTATGTTTTAAAAGGTACAGCTCTAATGACCAAAGTCCTGAGAGGAACAAATTGGATAGATGGGGTTAATATCTCAAGGTGATAACACAGCAGCTGCTGGCCCCGTAAATAGTGACACACCCAGGCAATGCAAGTTGAATTTATTGTTCAAAGCATTAATTAACATAGACTCTATTTACCAAGAACTTTTCAGCTTCTCAAAGGACCATTAGTTTGTTTGCTAACACATGCTTACTCCACACCCTAGTCACCAGAACATTTAGTCGCACACCACAGAACCCTACAGAGACTTTTCCAAATGGATCTGGGATATTCCAGCTATTTGGCCCATCAAGTCTACTCCATCATTTAATCATGGCTGATCTAGCTTTCCCTCCTAACCCCATTCTCCTGTCTTCTCCCCATAACCCGTCACCTGTACTAATCAATAATCTATCTAGCTCTGCCTTAAAAATATCCACTGGCTTGGCCTACACAGCTTTCTGTGGCAATGAATTCCACATATTTCACCACCCTCTGACAAAATAAATTCCTCCTCATCTCCTTTCTTAAGGAATGTCCTTTAATTCTGAGGCTATTATTTCTGATCCTAGACCCTCCCACTAGTGGAAACATCCTCTCTATGTCCACTCGATCCAGGCCTTTCACTATTTGATAGGTTTCAGTGAGGTTCCTTCTCATTCTTCTTATATTGTCCAGCCTTTTGACCAATAACCTGGAAGGGCTCTGAAGTGATGACTATGGATGTTTACAATTCCTATACAATTGGAACAGGTACTGAACAATGCAAATTATTTTTGGAAAGATTATTGCAACTAAATAGTTTTCTCACAATTGAGCTGACATTTCAGTGTAAAATTAGTCATTAATCAAAACGTTCACACATTGGGAAAGATTAGGAATCAAAAAACTTGGAGATCTTTATGAGATGGGAACTCATTTCATGAATTAGTCGAAATATCAACTGAACGGTAGTCAATATTTTAGATATCTTCAAATTCGAGACCATCTGAAATCATATACCCAAGACTATCAATCTTTGTTGCCAGACATACTAGACGAATGTATGAATAGAAACTCGGAGTCAAACAAGTTAATATCATATCTGTATAATACCCTTTCAAATATAGAAATTCCATCGTCAGAAGTAATTAGAAGAGCCTGGGAAGATGAACTTGGCCTAAAAATTTTAAAAGACAGATGGGAGGAAAACCTATATATACACAATTGTTCGATTAACATTAGGCATTTGTTAATCCAATTTAAAATACTGCACAGACTCTATTATTCAAAGTCTAAACTGAATAAGATCTTTCCAAATGTATCTCCTATTTGCGATAAATGTCTTCTTCAGGAAGCAACTATAACCCATTCCTTTGTCTCTTGTATAAAGTTACATACTTTCTGGAGAGGAATTTTTGAAATTTTTTCAAAAACACTAAAAATACAATTCGATCCTGACACGGAATTGATTATTCTAGGCATGTCAGAAGCCTGCTCTGAGCTATCATTATTTCAAAGACGTTTCCTTAATTATGGCCTGATAATGGTGAAAAAACTAATACTCAAATTTTGGAAACATACATCAGTCCCTACTCTTAAGATGTGGATTACAAACATGTCCGAGATGCTACATCTTGAAAATATTAGACTCGTCTTGGCAGAAAAACCAGATCATTTTTCAAAGACATGGACACCATTCATTAATTTATTACAAGGATAGTATGGTACAACACAACTTTGGATTTAAATCTAATTACGGGTTGGGTGAGGTGGGTGGGGAGGGATGTGAGGCAGGTATATCACCACTTTTTCTTTCTTTCTCTTTTTGTCCTTTTATTTTTCATTTTTTCTATTCTTCTTTTCTTTCTTTTATTTATTCACTCTTTAGCTACACCACGTTGATAGTCTAGGGGTTCTATCTTTGCACATCTCACTTTTTCTCTTTCTTGCTTTTTCTCCTTTCTTTTCTTCCAACTATAGCTAAAAAGTTAAAATTGAAGCTGTACAATAACTATAATTTTATATGCCGTTGGTTCTATTTCTGTACACTTGCTTCTAATACATTTTTTTAGTCATTAATTAATTGAAAAAAGGCTCACGGCAACTGGAATTGCACAGACTTACTTTATTTAGCTAACACTATGAATGTAGGCTGATGTCCTTACCTTTTTCTCATAATGAATTCTGCAATAATGTTTTAGATTAGATTAACATGCATCACTTAATTGAAACATAGGCCGATTTCATGTGTTCTTAACATTTTTCTGAAACCTTACAAGTCTCTCTGGAAAAAAAAGCTCCTCTGGTCATTTTTCATTCTCCACAGGTTTATTTCCAGTGATTTATCATCATCTGAGAAGAACTTGTCAAGCAATTCAAAAAATGGATATCAAGCAATTCCCAAATAAATATCACTCCAAGGAGACTAACTAAGATCATAACCCTGTCCCAGCTCGAAGTCGCAGCAAAAGATCGTAATGTTGCAGCGATGAGCAGAGCTTCTGTATCCAGGATGGTTAAGCAAGGGTCCAAAACCGGATCACTATCTCCCGGGCGTGGCCACAAAAGGAAGCCTGCTGCAAGAGATGAGGCCGTGTAGATTTGGGAAAGAAAGAGAGATCAGAGAAAGATAAGCGAGACCCTGAAGAAAGATTTGGTGAGACGAGTCGCAATACGCTCGATCACCGTGTGCCGATGCCCCATTGAAGTTGGTGAAATAGCCTGAAGACCTGTGAAAAAACAATTACTAATTGCTGCTATGAAGAATAAACTATAACAGTGGGCTTTAAACAATAAAAGGATGGACTTGAGAACTGGAGAAAGGGTGTTATTCAGTGACAAAAGCCATTTCCTAGCGTAGCTAACATGTTCAGAGATCAGTCAGAGAGCCAGTGAGAAAATGCCGTCAACCAGTTCATCAAACATAATAAAAAAGATGATGTACTGGGGGTTGTTTCAGCTACTATGGTGTTGGTCCGCTGCACCCAGAGGACGAAGATGAGATTGTCACAAGATATCGATATATTGCAGAGACGAGTGCTGCCGAAGACTTTTCCACATGGATCTGGCATATTCCAGCAAGACCTTGCACTGTGCCACACATCAAAGATGGTGACATTATTTTTTCCAGTAGAAGGGGATAAGCGTCATGGGGTGGCCTGGCATCTCGCCTGACCCGAATCCGATTGAGAATTTGTAGTTAACTTAAAGGAGGGACTGAACGGAAAGGACTGTTACACAAGACATAAGTTCATCGAGGCTGTAATTCAGTTGTGATAGAGGTGAAAAAATAATCCTTGGAAACTATCAGAATCTGGTCAATTCCTTGCCAAATACTTGACAACGAACCATGGGGCAATATCTATCTTCTATCTTATCTTATCTTATCTTCTTATATTACTAAAAGTCTGTTCTTGACCGGTTTTGGCCATCTGTGCTGCGATTTCCGAGAGAACGCCACCACCTACGGCCGTCATTTTTGGCCACCTCGCTCAGAGCCCCCCTCCGCCGCATGTGTGCCGAGGATTTTTTCCGTCGATTAAAAATGACAGAGATATTAATATTTTTACAAAATTCCCCATTCTCTCTGCTGCCCCCGCTGGTGGCAGGGGGGAGGGACTATAAAACCAGGAAGTGGTGTGCCACACAGTCTCTTCAAGATGGAGGAAGGCAGAGGGTCACGTTTCTCTGAGCTGTGAATAACACTGAACACATGTCTACTCAAATGTAAGTGCCCTTAGTGGTTCTAAAATGCTTGCAGAATGTGTCTATTGGTTCTAAAGCTTGCAAAAAGTGTCTCTATTGGTTCTAAAGCTTGCAAAAAAATGTCTATTGGTTCTAAAGCTTGCAAAAAAATGTCTCTATTGGTTCTAAAGCTTGCAAAAATATGTCTATTGATTCTAAAGCTTGCAGAAATATGTCTATTGGTTCTAAATCTGGCAAAAATATGTCTATTGGTTCTAAAGCTTGCAAAAAAAATGTCTATTGGTTCTAAAGCTTGCAAAAAATGTCTATTGGTTCTAAAGCTTGCAAAAATGTCTCTATGGTTCTAAAGCTTGCAAAACGTGTCTCTATGGTTCTAAAACATGCAAAAAGTGTCTCTATTGCTTCTAAAGCTTGCAAAAGGTGTCTCTATTGCTTCTAAAGTTTGCAAAAAATGTCTCTATTGCTTCTAAAGCTTGCAAAAAGTGTCTCTATTGCTTCTAAAGCTTGCAAAAAAAGTGTCTCTATTGCTTCTAAAGCTTGCAAAAAAGTGTCTCTATTGCTTCTAAAGCTTGCAAAAAAGTGTCTATTGCTTCTAGAGCTTGCAAAAAAAATGCTATTGGTTCTAAAGCTTGCAAAAAGTGTCTCTATTGGTTCTAAAGCTTGCAAAAAAAATGTCTATTGGTTCTAAAATGGTTCATACTAGCGCTCCAGAAAGCTGCAAATGGTGACTTGTTTGCTTTGGCTTGAAGTTGAAAGGCACTACTTCCTGCAAATGATGGCTTGGGTTTGGCTTGAAGTTGAAAGGCACTATTTACTGCAAATGGTGGCTTGGGTGCTTTGGCTTGCAGTTGAAAGGCAGTACTTACTGCAAATGGTGGCATGAAGTTGAAAGGCACTACTTACTGCAAATGGTGGCTTGGGTGTGGCTTGGGTGTGGCTTAAAGTTGAAAGACACCACTTACTGCAAATGGTGGCATGAAGTTGAAAGGCACTAACTGCAAATGGTGGCTTGGGTGTGGCTTGAAGTTGAAAGACACCACTTACTGCAAATGGTGGCATGAAGTTGAAAGGCACTACTTACTGCAAATGGTGGCTTGGAAGCTTTGGCTTGAAGTTGAAAGGTACTATTACTGCAAATGGTGGCTTGGTTGCTTTGGCTTGGTTGAAAGGCACTATTACTGCAAATGGTGGCTTGGTTGCTTTGGCTTGAAGTTGAAAGGCACTACTTACTGCAAATGGTGGCTTGGGTGTGGCTTGAAGTTGAAAGACACCACTTACTGCAAATGGTGGCTTGGGAGCTTTGAAGTTGAAAGGCACTACTGCAAATGGTGGCATGAAGTTGAAAGGCACTACTTACTGCAAATGGTGGCTTGGTTGCTTTGGCTTGAAGTTGAAAGGCACTACTTACTGCAAATGGTGGCTTGGTTGCTTTGGCTTGAAGTTGAAAGGCACTACTTACTGCAAATTGTAGCTTGGGTGCTTTGGCATTAAGTTGAAAGGCACTGCAAATGGTGGCATGAAGTTGAAAGGCACTACTTACTGCAAGTGGTGGCTTGGGAGCTTTGGTTTGAAGTTGAAAGGCACTACTTACTGCAAATGGTGGCTTGGGTGCTTTGGCTTGAAGTTGAAAGGCACTATTTACTGCTAATGGTAGCATGAAGTTGAAAGGCACTACTTACTGCAAATGGTGGCTTGGGAGCTTTGACTTGAAGTTGAAAGGCACCTCTTACTGCTAATGGTGGCTTGGGTGTGGTTTGAAGTTGAAAGGCACTACTTACTGCAAATGGTGGTTTGGATGCAATGGCTTGAGTTAAAGGCATTACTTACTGCAAATGGTGGTGTGGGTGCATTGGCTTGAAGTTGAAAGGCACCACTTACTGCAAATTGTAGCATGAAGTTGTAAGGCACTACTTACTGCAAATGGTGGCTTGGGTGCTTTGGCTTGAAGTTAAAAGGCACTACTGTAAATGCACTTACTTCCTGTTTGCACTGTATATTGATTTTAGATAAAACGCTACCACTTATGGCTGTGATTTTTGGCCATCTTACTCAGTCCCCATCCGCTGAGCAGATGCAGAGAATTGTTCCCTTCAATGAAAAATAAAAGTGTTATTAGTTTTTTTTTAAATGTTGAGAATCTCTCTCCTGTCAATCACTCCATGAAAGCCACACCTTTTCCGTGGGGGGGGGGGGGGGGAGGGGTTATAAAACCCGGAAATGTGGGTGGGGCTCAGTCTCTGCAAGATGGAGGAGGGAGAGGTCACGACTCGCTGTCTTTAGTGGCTTTGCACCCTACTTCAAATGGTATGAAACTGTACTTGAATTTGGTGGCCTTGCACCCTGCTAGAAGTGGTAAGAAACTGCACATGAATTTGGTGGCCTTGCACCCTGCTAGAAGTGGTAAGAAACTGCACTTGAATTTGGTAGCCTTATACCCTGCTTGAAATAGAATTTCAAGGATTAGCCGTGAGTCAACTACCAGCCCACCAGCCGTGAGTGAGTGAGTTGCCAGCACAACAGGCTTGATTGACTGAGACGCCTGCCCAAGAATCCATTTGGCGCACAATTTGCATACTAGCCCTCTGGAAACCAGTCCCTTCAGCCCACAACACCCATACTAGCGCTCCAGAAAGCCCCCACCCCCCCCCCCCCCAACTGGCCACCAATATTAGAATTGGTGGAGAGGTGGAATATTGCGTTGGATGACCAGCCCTCCTGTGTGATGCTGGGACCCAACGGGTCCCACTTAGTCTAGTAAAGTATAAATATAAAGCAATATAAATATAGACTCTCTAACTTCTACAGCTGTACAGTAAAGAGCATGCTGACCGGTTGCATCGTGGCTTGGTTCGGCAATTTGAGCGCCCTGGAGAGGAAAAGACTACAAAAAATAGTAAACACTGCCCAGTCCATCATCGGCTCTGACCTTCCTTCCATCGAGGGGATTTATCGCAGTCGCTGCCTCAAAAAGGCTGGCAGTATCATCAAAGACCCACACCATCCTGGCCACACACTCATCTCCCTGCTACCTTCAGGTAGAAGGTACAGGAGCCTGAAGACTGCAACAACCAGGTTCAGGAATAGCTACTTCCCCACAGCCATCAGGCCATTAAACCTGGCTCGGACAAAACTCTGATTATTATGAATCCATTTTCTGTTATTTGCACTTTATCAGTTTATTTATCCATGTGTGTATATATTTATATTATGTTATATGGACACACTTATCTGTTTTGTAGTAAATGCCTACTATGTTCTGTGTGCTGAAGCAAAGCAAGAATTTCATTGTCCTATACAGGGACACATGACAATAAACTCAATTGAACACTTGAAGTATTAAAGACACAGTGGTGCAACTATAATGAATAAAAGGTAGTCATGCAACCTATTACATCGAAGTGTATGCTTTATTCAATTAATTTGCCCAAGGAGGATACATTTAGGCCAATGGAGAAGATTGTAGGACTCCGAGCAAAGACCAGGCGAGTGGGTACAGTACACAATGTGCTAACCTGTCTCATTGTAGCCTGTGCAATGTTTCTATGATATGCTCCAAGTAATATTAATCCCTTCTAAAAAAAAGTAACACTGCAAATTAAGGTCATATTTTCAAATCCTTTGAGTAGAAACAAAGATAAAATATTGATAAACATACTGGAAAATCATGATAAACTCAATTTAGTGGAACTGAATTAATGTTGTCAATAAAAAGATCAGTAATTTTTTAGCTCCACGCGAATCTCTGGATGTACGAGGTTATTTTTTATTTTGGGTTTCGATCCTAATTAAAAGGCAACTAAATGAAAACCAATGGAAAGAATCTAAATTTGATGTGTTTTTCTATCCTCCTCGCAAATTATCTGCTTCTCTGTTCAAGGTATCCCGCTAAGTCTATTTTTCACTCAGTCTGCCTTCCTCTTGACCTTTTCCCATTTACTCTGCTTCTGCAGCAGAGTCCTGGCCAATGTGTCTGTAAATCTTTCATGCTGAGCGTTAGGAGAACTATGATCTACAGAGAAGAAGCAATCAGGGATACATTCAGTCAAGTCTAATCCATATGTCATTCTGTTCTCAAATGATTGCAGATTAGATCATTAATCTATAAACCTCTGATGCAGAATTGGAATTAATTAGAATAAACAGACCATCTTTACATTTTTTTTGTCTATTTGAAATGCAGTGACAATGAACTTTCTTCATCTGCAAAACCGATCTTGGTAAACACAACTGCTCTGTTGAAAGACAGCACACAATAGCAAGTGTTTAAGAAAGAACTGCAGCTGCTGGAAAAATCGAAGGTAGACAGAAATGCTGGAGAAACTCAGCGGGTGAGGCAGCATTTATGAAGCAAAGGAATAGGTGATGTTTCGGGTCGAGACACTTCTTCATACTTCAGACAATAGCAAGTGAGCAGTGCTGTGCAAATGATCAATAAAAGTCCACTTAACAGTGAGCAGCTGAACATGGTGTGCATAACCAATGACAATTATACATGACATGAGCAATTTTGAAAGACAACTTGCTTTGGTTGGATGCAGGGAAATCAGCATCCAGATTCCTACCACTTATGTTACCAAATTCACCACCTTTAATCCCACAACCACACACACAACTCCTAGACCAATGAAAGCTTAGCCCAGTAACTCTATTCCTGGCATAAGTCATGTCAATGCTGGTAAGGTTTGTTTTCTTCCGATTAATTTCATTTCTGCACGAGATTTATGGATTAATGATGTAAATTGCCGTCATTCGGGAATAGAATGAATAACATCCAGTAGTTGCAATAGTGTTACGGACACTAAACACTTGTTGTAACTATTCTCAGGGCATGCTGACAATTAAGTAATTAGTTAAATTGTAACAGACAATATTTTCCAGTCTAACAACAATGGCAATAACGTTGTTGCTACAGGGATGTAAATGATACAGCACCTTCAGACATACGACAAAGGGACCACAGGAGGACAGGGGATGAAGAGCGGTTGGGTGGAAGGGACCAGGAATGTCACCTATCCATGTTCTCCAGAATTACTGCCTGACCTGCTGAGTTACTCCAGCACTTTAATTATAATGAATAAAAGGTAGCCAAGGTGGAATTTAGTCGAGTTGAGTTTAGTTTATTGTCACGTGTACCAAGGTGCAGTGAGAAGATTTTGTTGCATGCTAACCAGTCAACGGAAAGACAATACATGATTACAATCGAGCCATTTACAGTGTACAAGTACATGATAAAGGGAATAGCATGAATAACGTTTAGTGCAAGATAAAGTCCAGTAAAGCGCCATCAAAGATAGTCCGAAGGTCTCCAATGAGGTAGATAGTAGCTCAGTACTGCTCTCTAGTAGTTGTTGGTAGGATGGTTCAGTTACCTGATAACGGCTGGGGAGAAATCTGGAGGTGAATGTTTTCATACCTCTATACCTTTTGCCCATTGGTAAGCGGAGAAGAAGGTGGTCGGTGTGCGACACGTCCTTGATTATGCTGGTGGCCTTGCGAGACAGGGCAAGGTGTAAATGGAGTAAATAGAAAGGAGGCTGGTTTGTGCGATGATCTGGGCTGCAACGGGCCCTTTGATTATGGTTTTGCTCCGCCATGCAAAAAAGATCATGGCTGATCCAATTTTGACCTCCCTCCATACACCTCCAACCACCCCACCCACCACCTCCAATGACCCACACCATCAATTGTAAATTTCTGCATGAATATGATACATTGTACTCTCCATTTATTCTACCGGTGCTCTTTTGAAGCCCATCACAGTGACACACCATGCCATTCATCTTGCTTTGCCAGACAATCACCATTTTCCATTTCTGTTTCATTTAGCATTGTACTAACTGTTCTTCTGAAATTAAGAATTGTTTTGGTCAGATTAACCATTATCAAGACTCATTATCTGAATCAATTCCCATAAAACCTGTGCAGAATTTACTGCCAATATAACAATGATGCTTCCTGTAGCTCCACTTATGTATGGATATATGATTATACATAAAAACCTAGCAGCTGCTTTCCAAGAAGCACCATCTTCGATTAGTCACAAGGTAACAGCACTTTGCCATCTACCATTAAAATGTATAGCTGATGTGAAATAAACATTAATTATATTTTACTTCATTTAAGTTTTAACATGTAACACTTTGAACAGTGTTGTATCTTAATTCTTGTTAAACAATCAGCCAGACACTGAAACACAAAGTGATGCAGTAACATCACGGGGCCGCACCGTGGCACAACAGTACATTTGCTGCCCCACAGCATCAGAGCACCAGGTTTGATCCTGACCTCTGATACTGTCTGTATGAAGTTTGTACATTCTCCGTGTGATCGCGTGGGTTTCCTCCAGGTGCTCCAGTTTCCTCTCATACTCCAAAGACGTATAGGTTTGTAGGTCGATGGGCTTCTGTAAATTGGCCTTAGTGCAAGTGCACTGGGTGATCGCTGGTCGGCATGGACTCGTTGGGCTGAATGGCCTGTTTACACGCTGTATCTCTAAACTAAATTAAACTCAGTAGGTCAGGCAGTAAGTATCTGTGGTGGAGGGACATTGGAGGTTAAACTGATTGTAGTAGGGGGACAGAAAGTTGGAACCCTATTCCATTCCATTTTTAATTGTTGCTGAAGGAAACACAGCAGGGTGATCCACATTACCATGCCGCTGTCTTAGTACCATTCATTAAAGAAACCAATAACACTATTTTCTCCAAAGGATTTTTGCTGGGCAAAATCAAGCAAAAGATGGCTGTGTGACATATTTTGACTTAAATGACAATTTTAAGTTTATTAATTTTTCTTTTTTTCTTATTATGTATTGTTTCCTCTCAATGTTTTCATTGTTTACCTGATTCAACATTCAATTGCATACAACCTAACTGAATTTCTTTCGACCATTGCCAATTATTTACTGATTGGTTAGAGTGCAAAATAGTTACTTGACCTCTAGAGGGTGCCATACCATTCAAATCTAACATGACAAATTCCAGTCCAAAAATCATTTTACCAATATTCAAGAAAAGGAATCTCATCTCTGCTCCCACAAACTTTTGGTTGCCTCACAATGACAACAGAATGGGGTACAGCTTATCTGGCCTTTGCATAAGGTCACACATTTTTCTGGAGTTGAAAGCAAAAGTGCTAAATAAAACTCCAAGCAATAGCTGAATGGTCTGGTTATCTCCTGGTCCCTTCGGTCAGACTTAAACACTACAGTCTTCTCCACATAGTTCAATCTATTCAAGAAAGTGTATTAACACTACTTTTCTAATTGAGACTTGATTGTGAGGGGGACAGAACTGGCATCTTCATGCTCCAAGGTTTTGATGTTTCAGACGTGATAGAGAGGAAGGTAAAAGTGACAGGGGAGTGTCAATACTAATCACGTTGGCACTCAAAGAGAACATACTAGAGGGCTCATCACTGACACTATACAAGAGGAGCTCAAAAATAAGAAAGGTGCAATCACTTTAATGGGATTATACCAAAGACCTCCAAATAGCCAGCAGCAGGTGGAGGAACAGACAGGAGGATGGATCACAGAAAGATGCAAAAGCAACAGGTTTGTCATTGTGGGTGGCATTAACTTCCCCAATATTGACTGGGACCTCCCCAATGCAAAAGAATTAGAAGGGGCAGAATTTATTAGCAAGAGGGTTTCTCAAAACAGTCGGAGGATAATCCAACTCAAGGAGGGGCCATACTGGACCTTGTATTGGCCAGCCACGTACAGCATCTTGGGAACAGTGATCACAATTCCATAAGATTTATAGACAATAAACAATAGGTGCAGGAGTAGGCCATTTGGCCCTTCGAGCCAGCACCGCCATTCAATGTGATCATGGCTGATCATCCACAATCAGTATCCCGTTCCTGCCTTCTCCCCATATCCCCTGACCCCACTATGTTTAAGAGCCCTATCTAGCTCTATCTTGAAAGTATCCAGAGAACCGACCTCCACCTTTTAAGATGGGTATAAAGAAGGAAAAGTCTGGACCTTCGAGGAAAGTAATAAAGTGGGATAAAACAGATCACAACATTATTAGACAGAAGCTAGGGAGAGTAGATTGGGATCAGTTGGTATTGGATAAATCCACCTCAGATATGTGGGAGTTGTTTAAAGACCAGCTAATCAAAATATTTAGGACCGCCATGTTCCAGGAAGGATAGATAAGGAAGTATAGATAAGTATAGACAGGGAACCTTGGATAACTAGAGACCTTGTATATTTGTTCAAGAGAAAGAGTATGCAAGGTTTAGGAAGATTAAATCAGAGAGTACCTTTGAAGAATACAAAGAAAGCAGGAATGAACTCAAGCAGGCAATTAAGAGGAAAAAAGAGTCATGAAATATTATTGACAATTCAAATTAAAGAACATCTCAGGCTCTTTTCCCACACATTAAAAACAAGAGGATAACTGGGAGGAAGGTAGGTCCACTTAAGGATAAAGGAGGGAATTTGTGTTTGATGTTAGAGGATGTAGGCAAGGTACTGAACTGGATTTTGTATCTATATTCACCGATAGGAAGGACATGGAGGATAGTGAAATCTGTGTGGGTAATACTAATATGCTAGGCCTGGTTGAGATCAAGTAGTAGGTTTGACAGGGATTACAACATGGATGGAATGCTGAGGCTCTATAAGACATTGGTCAGATTGCATTTGGAGTATTGTGAGCAATTCTGGCCCCCATATCCGAGGAAGGATGTGCTGGTGCTGGAGAGGGTATGAACATATGATGAGCGTTTGATGGCACTGGGCCTGTACTTGCTGGAGTTTAGAAGGATGAAGGGAAACCTCATTGAATCTTACAGAATAGTGAGAGGCCTAGTTAGAGTGGATGTGGAAAGGATGTTTCCACTAGCCTAGGAACAGAGGCCACAGCCTCAGAATAAAAGAACGGAGATGAGGAGGAATTTCTTTCGTCAGGATGGGGAATCTGCCACAGAAGGCTTTGGATGCCAAGTCAGTGGATATTTTTAAGGTAGAGATTGATAGATTCCTGATTAGTACGGGTGTCAAGGGTTATGGGGAAAAGTCAGGAGACTTGGGTTGAGAGGGAAAGATAGAGCAACCATGATTGAATAATGGAGTAGACTTGATGGGCCGAATGCTCTAATTCTGCTCCCATCACTTTCGAATTTGGGGGTTGGGGGGTTGGGGGGGGGAAAGAGATAATCCAGGTAATTATAAGCCAGTGATCCTCATGTCAGTGGGAGCAAACTTATTAGAGAAGATTCTTTGGGATAGGATTTACTCCCATTTGAGAGAATTAGGGAGAGTAATTAGGGAAAGAAAGCGTGGCTTTGTCCACGGCAGATCGTGTCTAACTAACGTGTTTGGGTTTTTTTGAAGAGATGATGAAGGTGATTGGAGGGTCGGGCAGTGGATATTGGGACATGGATTTTAATGCAGTATTTGATAAAGTCCCTCATGGTCGGCTGATTCAAAAGATTAAGATGCATGGGTCCCATGGTGCTTGGTAGTTTAGAATCAGACTGACTTACCAGACAGAGGATAGTACTGGAAAGTGTTATTGTAGCTGGGTGTGACCAGTGGTGTTCCACAGGGATCTGTGCTAGGACTTCTCTGATTTTTTGATATTTATATAAATGGCTTGGACGTAAAATGTAGATGTGTTGGTTAGTAGGTTTGGAGATCACACCAACATTGTTGGGGTCGTAGACCGAGAGGAAGGCCGTCACAGTATACAAGAGGATTTAGATCAGTTACAAATATGGAGAAGTGGCAGGAGTTTAATTCAACCACGAGTGAGGTGTATCACTTTGGGTGGTTGAATGCAAGGGGAAAGTTAATAGTTGATGACAAAACTCTGCATTGATGTACAGAGGAATTTTGGGGTCCAAGTGCACAACTCTATGAATTGGGCAACACAATTAGAGTGATTAAAAAGGCTTATGGTATGCTTGCCTTCAAATTGGTTGGGGTATGGAGTACAAGAGTCGGGAAGTTGTGTAGCAGCTCTATAGGACTTTGGTTAGGTTACATTTTGGAGTATTGTATGCAGTTCTGGTTTCCCCATTATAAAGGAGGATGGAGAGGGTTTAGAGAGGGTGCAGATGTTTAATAGAATGTTGCTTGGATTAGGAGGGTATCAGTTATAAGCAGATAAATCTGGATAATTTCCCTCAATACTAGAGGTTGAAGGGAGGCACGATAGAAAATTATATGACAATTAGATAGGATGGACAGTCAAACCTATTTCCCCAGGGTGGTAATGTCATAGACTAGAGGGCATAGCGGTCAGATCAAAGGGGCAACGTTTAAAAGAGATGTGCGGGGCAAGTTTTTTTTTTTAAATTTTACACACACAGAGAATGTGGTGGTTACCTGAACGCACTATCAGGGATGGTGGTAGAAATAGATACGATGGTGACTTTAAGCAACTTTTAAAGAGGCACATGGACATGCAGGAAATGGAGGGCTATGGATCAAGTGCAGCCAGAGGAGATTAACTTGGCATCATGTTTGGCACAAAGGACATATTCCTGTGCTGTACTATTCTATGGTCCATATTCTTAATGGAGTTCACACACATCAGAATTCTATGTGAATAGTTACCAGCTACTGATATGATTTAATCTAACAGTTACAGGTGTTGTGCTATAAAATGCCCAAATGATTCAGGCATGCAATACACAATGGAAGGAAAGTTTCTCTCCACGAAGATGTACTATTGCAAAATGTCAAATTTTGTTCAGATTAATTGGATTTCATTGATGCAAAATATTGTTTAAATCAGTTCATGAACTCTATTTGATTATCGTGCAAAGTAATTGCATTTCAGGAATTTATTCAATGAGGCCAATTTAATTTTCCCTGTAATCTGATGTTGATGGAAGCAGCATTCTCCCACTCATCTCCAATTGTCTTTTTGGTAATATTATTTGTCAGTCCAAAGCATAAATATACCAATATTTTTTATTTCTGTTCTGGTACTTGGACACATGATGGATAGCAGAGAAAGCATTGCCATTACATTTGTGCTGCATTAGGCAATTTATTTTTGCACAAATACTTACCACCAGTCATGCAATTGCACGGTAAGCTGTTTCTGTCACGGTTTTATCATCACTTTATATTTGCTGACCGGTTTGACACAACTGTTCAAAATCATGAAAAGGATCTTAATGGGAAAGAATGTATCCCTGCAGAATATCTATATTTCCACAGCAGTTCAGTCTAAAATATGTTCATTGCTTCAATCAACCTTCATATAGAGGCATTTTATCTTGAATTTCCAAAGAGATTTCTACTGCCTATAACAACAGCTTTGGGACGGGTTCAAGGAAGATACAGGTTATTTCATTGTAAATCTGCTTCAATTGTGGCCTTAAACCTACGTACACTGATTCTTGATACACCTACTCTGGGTAAAAGATTCTGTGCACCTTTCTCTCATGATCTTGCATCAGATGCTAGAGTGTTGAGTACAATCCAAAGTGCTGGAGTAATTTAGTAGGTCAAACAGCATTTTCAGAAAGACATGCAATTGTGACTTTTCTGGCTGGGACCATCAGAAACAAGAATCTTAAAGCGAGATTTTAGATCATACTTCAGAAGACATTTTTAAATTATGACATTTAATTTGATACATTTTTGTAATGCTGCAGTCAACATGAACATGTCTAATATGATTCCTATTTTATTATAGTTAATATACCCTCATTGTGCTGGATCTTTCAACCAATACTACGGTAGATAAGTGTACTGGGTGAAATTTTCCACTGTAAGCCAGATGAAGCTTTGGCAGACAAGTCTCTAGTTGGCATTAATGTCACATGTTGAGTTGCCCCGGACTTGGATAACAGGTTGGGAGCCGTCCTCCCAATGGAAGACCAAACTCACAAACGCACTGGTAGGATCAGTCTGTTCCAGGGCCCAGGCAATCAACAATCTTGGTGCACCAGACCATCTGCCCCATTTTCCAGTGGCATCATCACCATTGTAACAGGGATATAATGCTCATATTTTAAATGGTTAAATAAAAATTAGATATAGAACATTTAACGATAAAGCACAGCAACAGCCCTTTGGCCTACAATGTTCGTCCCAACCCAACCATGATGCTAAATTAAACTAATCTCCTCTGTCTGCACATGATCAATATCCTTCAATTCTCTCTCTATCCATGTCCTTTTCCAAAAGCCTTGTAAATGCCACTTTTGTATCAGCCTCCACAACAACCACTGGCAGCACGTTCTAGGCACCCACCACTCAAATAAAAAAAACGTGCCCACAAATCTTTAAATTTTGTCCCACTCACTTTAAAGTATGTTGTGCTGATACATCAGGGTTTTATCCATCAACATTACCAATGTTAATTTCTGAAGAAAATTTATATTCTTAAAATGTGTCAGAGTGAATAACATCACTCAAAATGTCAAGCTTCATTCAGAATAATTACAAAATATTGTTTTAGTCATTTCATCAACTGATAATAATAGTTAGAGTGCATTTTTAAATAAAAAATTCACAAAATGAAATGCAGAAGTGATAGTATACATTTTGAGTTGCTGTGCAGGGTTCAATCCAAAGGTGCTATCATATTTATATAATTGATAGTGTGGATGCAGCTTGCACTTAGCGGGAAGCTGCAGGAACATATTGCATGATTTTCCAATCAAAACCTGAACATCTGCACTCTGCCTCGCCATGTTAAAAAAAGAGAATTGCTGTCAACTGCTATGCTTCTAATGGAAATTAATTTAGCTATTTCAGCCTTGCTGCATTTCAGCAGTTAGTTAATTCCCCATATTTAAACCAAAATATTTTAGCTCAAGAACAGCTCCCCCTCTGTTATCAGGCTTCTGAACCGTCCTCCCACAAGCTAAAGTACAGTCCAATTCTCCTCTGCCTCATTGAAGACATTGAACTTTCTCTCTGGAACCTTTGCACATCAACACTGAGAACTATATATTGTGACCGCTTTTGTACTACCTATTATATTTGAGCTTGGCTTGATTGCATTCAAGTATATACAGGTGCACAACCTTTTATCCGAAGATCCAAATAACGAAAACCTCCGAATAGCGGCCATTTTTTCGGTCCTTGAAGAAAGGTCCTTGAAAACGTTCACCGAGGGCGGCCCGCAGAGGTGACAGCGGAACCTCTGGTCGGTCCTTGAAGAAAGGGGAACTAAATCCCCATTCATAAAAGAGAAGATGAGGGTATATTGCGCGGGAGGGTTAATAATTGACAATATGCTGCTGCCTGTCCGCTGAGTTAAAAAGTTCCCACGGTAGACTCACGATACACAGTCTTTCGTGAGTCTTGCGTGGGAACTTTTTAACTCAGCGGGGCAGGCAGCAGCAGATTGTCGCTCGCTTCAGTATCACCCCACCTACACCCCTCTGCTTCCCGGCCATGTGTGTGACCCCTTCCCTCCCCTCTCCAGCTCCCCGCCCATTGCACCGGCGCGGGGGCTTTGCACTGTCTTCACGTCGGCGTTTACAGCAGGTCAGTGCCAGTCACCGGAGATGTCAGGACCAACGGGACACCGACCCCCAGGCCCACCGCAAGCACGGAGATCCCAGAGACCCACAGCCAACAGCAGCCCAGCCCAGCCCCACTCCAACTACAGAGGAACCTGGGTTGCGGATGACGGGGCGCAGCTCGGGGCGTCGTAGGGGCCCATCGGGGAGCGGCCACTCAAAGCCACGCCGGGAGATGTAGGCCCTGCCCCGGTCTTGATGTTGGAGCCCCCGGCGGGCGCTAGCAAGTCCGCGGCAATTTACAGCCGCGCCGGGCGTTGTAAGGCCCCCCTCCAGGTCACTCTCAACCTCTATGATCTTTGCTCTCAACCCCGTAATTCGGGCGGGAGAAGTCGCCGCTGCCGGTGCCCCGCAAAGCGGTCTCCCACCGGAGACCCGCGAGCTCCCGGTGTCACCATCTACCGGAGTCGGGTCGCAGCAGCTCGTCCCCGCAGCTCTCCACGCTCCGAAGCTGGCTAGCTCCACGGAGGTAGGTCCGTAGGTCCACAGCTCCCACCGCCGCCCACCGACCCCCAGGCCCACTGCAAGCACGGAGATCCAAGAGACCCACAGCCAGCAGCAACTCCAGCCCAGCCCCGCTCCAACTCCAGAGGAACACGTAGGGGCAGAAGCTGATGGTGTGCAAGGTACGTCTTGTTCTTGGGGTGGCGGATGAGGGGGCGCAGCTCGGGCTGTGGGCGAACTGCCACTTGTCGCTGTAGCGGCCAAAGATCATAGAGGAGCTCCTCTATGATCTTTGGTAGCGGCCCATCGGGGAGCGGATTCCTCTGGAGTTGGAGGGGGAGGGGGGTATTGTGCTGTTTGATCGCCCCCTGCTATCCCAGGGACAGGGAGACACAGCGGCTTTTTAGACTGGTGGGCAATCACTTCCAAAGTTCTGCCCACACAGTCAGTACACTTCTCCTACACTGTATTTCATACAAACATTTATTCTGCAAGAAAAAACGACATTGAAGACTCAAACTCGCGATCGAGTAACTGCCAGGATCAAGGCGCAAACTCGCGACCTTGCGGATATGAGCCGAGCACTCTACCACTGAGCCAGCCATTAAAATCTACGCTAAAAAAATTCCATTCCGAAGACCGACAAATTCTGAATTACGAAAAGTGTCTGGTCCCAAGGCTTTCGGATAAAAGGTTGTGCACCTGTATATAGTATTATCTAATTTGATTGTGTAGCAGGCAAAACAAAGCTTTTCACTGTACCATTATATACGAGACAATATTGAAACACACAGAATAGTGAAAGGCTTGGATAGAGTGGATGTGGAGAGGACGTTTCCACTAGTGGGAGAGTCTAGGACTAGAGGTCATAGCCTTAGAATTAAAGGACATTCTTTTAGAAAGATGAGGAGAAATTTCTTCAGTCAGAGGGTGGTGAATCTGTGGAATTCTTTACCAGAGAAGGCTGTGGAGGTCAAGTCAATTGATATTTTTACGGCAGAGATAGATTTTTGATTAGTACAGGTGCAGAGTTTATGGGGAGAAGGAAGGAGAATGGAGTTAGGAGGTAGAGTGAGATCAGCCATGATTGAATGGTAGAGTAGACTTGATGGGCTGAATGGACTAATTCTTATCCTATCACTTATGAACTGTAAACCTAAAAGATATTTTTCACCAGTGTTCCTTACCTTTCCTGAAATTTAACCAACAACTAAACAGTCGATTTTTCTTATGCCATCCTGATGCAAGATGCATAAATATTAATTTGTGACCTGTTGCTGTGTGTAAGTGGACTTTTGTTCTTGCCTACATGTGGAAACATGTTTTATTTGATCTGGGTTGATTTTTAAAGCACATCATGTACAACATAAAATGTGCGCGTCCTCCTCTTCTCTTCCCCACCCCCCCCCCCAAGTTATACTTCACTGTATTTGAAATTGTGATTGGTTGTGTAAGATGAGGAATAGCACAACTTAAAAACAATCCACTAAACTCGGACAGGTATTACATCCCACTATTCCACATTGCCTCAGTCACTGTGGCATCCAACAGGTTCGCCTTTACTTCAGCCTTTACCTGGTCTGCACATCTCCAGAACAGCATGAGGTAGTGACACAGTCTGTCTGGAGCAGGGAACACAGGAAGACAATGAGAGCCCCACCTCGGAGCCCAACATTAGCCTAGAACATCCCTTTGCTGGACACTTCCCAATTGGTGCACTCCTCTACTTAAATAAATACATTTATTGAATCTGAGTTGAATTATGTGTGTCAATACTACTTATTCTTTTAGTTTAGTTTGGTTTGGTTTAAAGATATATTTCGGAAACAGGCCCTTTGGCACATTTGGGGCAATTTACCAAAGCCAATTAACCTATAAACCTCTATGTCTTTGGGAGGAAACCAGAGAACCCAGAGAAAATCCACTTGGTCACGGGGAGAATGTACAAACTCCACACAGACTACACCCGTAGTCAGGATCGAACCAGAGTCTCTGGCAACGCAAGGCAGCACCTCCACTGGTGAGCCACCGTGCTGCCCTAATTTCTTGATACAATTTTAATCTCTTGGGCAGCAGAGAGCCTTCCATCTTGTGCTGGCTCTTAAAGGGATGATTCTCCATGACAAATAATTCTCCGATGACTGTGAGTGTGTGCCTCAGTAGTAAAATGTCACTGCTTCCTTCCCTACCTCAGAATTTGGAATTCTTATCCAGCTTTTTCAAAGAATAGCTCTTGCCATACAAATGCAGTCACAATAGACAATAGGTGCAGGAGTAGACCATTCAGATTCAGATTCAGAAAACTTTATTGTCTGTCGTAACAGAAAATCTTCTTTGACGTGGCTCAACATACACCCAGGACAATGTACTGATAAGCAGTCATACAACACAGATTTCTGCGAGCACACACAGTGTGTATAGATCTTAAAAGCAAGTATAAAGATTAGAAACTATAAAAATAGACAAGATAAAAGTTGTGGATACGTGTAAAGTGACAGTGCGTCAGGGTTAATTTGTCCCTTGTTCATTTTTTATTTAAGCTGTTTATGGCAATGGGTATGAATGAGTTTTTGTGGATGTTTTTCTTGGATAGGGGGACTTTATATCGGCGGCCTGATGGCAGAAGTTGGAAGGACTTGTGCAGGGGGTGGGTGGGATCCTGTGTAATGAGGTTGGCTTTCCTTTTAACTGCCTGGGTGTGGAGTACTGATAATTGATTTTGAGTTTTGCCAGTTATTTTGCTTGCTTGATTGATGATCCAGAAAAGCTTTGATTTGTCTTTGACAGAGGTGAGGGTGAACCAGGATGTGATGTTAAAGGTGAGTACAGATTCTATACGTGATTTATAGACAGCTGTTAAAATGTCCTGTCTGACATCAAAGCTCCTGAGTTTCCTCAGCAGGAACAGGCGTTGCTGTGCCTTCTTGTACACAGAGTCTGTGTGCTGGGAGAAGGACAGGCGGGTGTCAATCTCTGTGCCCAGGTATCTAAAGGCCTCTACCTGCTCAACTTCGAGCCAGCACTGCCATTCACTGTGATCATGGCTGATCATCCACAATCAGAACCCCGTTCCTGCTTTCTCCCCATATCCCTCGACTCTGTTATCTTTAAGAGCTCTATCTCTCTTGAAAGCATCCAGAGAATCAGCTTCCACTGTCTTCTGAGGCAGAGAATTCCACAGATTCACAACTCTCCGGGTGAAAAGGTTTTTCCTCATCTCCATTCTAAATGTCCTACCCCTTATTCTTAAACTGTGGCCCCTGGTTCTGGACTCCCCCAACATCAGGAACATGTTTCCTGCCTCTAGTGTGTCCAATCCCTTAATAAACTTATATGTTTAAAAAGGATCCCCACATCCTTCTAAACTCCGATGTATACAAGCCCAGACGCTCCATTCTTTCAACATATGACAGTCCCGCTATCCTGGGAATTAACCTTGTGACCCTACGCTGCACTCCCTCAATAGCAAGAATGTCCTTCCTCAAATTTGGAGACCAAAACCGCTCACAATACTCCAGGTGCGGTCTCACCAGGGCCCTATACAACTGCAGTAGGACCTCTTCGCTCCTATACTCAACTCCTCGTGTTATGAAGGCCAACATGCCATTAGCTTTCTTCACTGCCTGCTGTACCTGCATGTTTACTTTCAGTGACTGATGTACAAGGACATCGAGATTTTATTGTACCTGCCTTTTCCTAACTTGACACCATTCAGATAATGATCTGCCTTCCTGTTCTTGCCACCAAAGTGGATAACCTCACATTTATCCACATTAAACTGCATCTGCCATGCATCTACCTACTCACCCAACCTGTCCAAGTCACCGTGGATTCTCATAGCATCCTCCTCACAGTTCACACTGCCACCCAGCCACCCAGCTTAGTGTCATCTGCAAATTTGCTAATGTTACTTTTAATCCCTTCATCTAAATCATTAATTTATATTGTAAATAGCTGCGGTCCCAGCACAGAGCCTTGCGGTACCCCACTAGTTACTGCCTGCCATTCTGAAAGGGTCCCGTTAATCCCTACTCTTTGTTTCCTGTCTGCCAACCAATTTTCTATCCATGTCAGTACCCTACCCGCAATACCATGTGTTTTTATTTTGCCCACTAATCTCCTATGTCGGACCTTATCAAAGGTTTTCTGAAAGTCCAAGTACACCACATCCACTGGCTCTCCCATGTCCATTTTCCTAGTTGCATCCTCAAAAAACTCCAGTAGATTAGTCAAGCATGATTTCCCCTTCGTAAATTCAGGTTTTGTTTGAATGGACTACCATGTGAATCACTACTTCGAGGGGTGGGTTTTTTACACTGTCTGCCAGGAAAGTATCCACGATCAGAATTTCTGGAACGGACTAGGAAGGGGAGGACAAATGTACACAATTTCAGACCGATGCTGTTACTGCTATCTAAATGTGCCGCCATTTCATCTTTTATAATTGACTTCACCTCTTCTCCACCACCAATGTCAGGCTAACTGGTCTATAATTCCCTGTTTTCTCCCACTCCTTTCTTAAAAAGGTGGTTAACATTAGCTACCCTCCAATCCACAGGAACTGATCCTGAATCTATAGAACCATCTCCTTAAGTACCCTGAGATGTAGACCATTAGGCCCTGGGGATTTATCAGCCTTCAGTCTCATCAGTCTACCCAACACCATTTCCTGCCTAATGTGAATTTCCTTCGGTTCCTCCATCACCCTAGGTCCGCTGGCCACTAGTACATCTGGGAGATTGTTCGCGTCTTCCTTAGTGAAGACAGATCCAAAGTTCAATTCGTCTGCCATTTCCTTGGTCCCCATAATAAATTCACCTCTTTCTGTCTTCAAGGAACCCACATTTGTCTTAACTAATGTTTTCCTCTTCACATACCTAAAGAAGCTTTTACTATCCTCCTTTATATTCTTGGCAAGCTTACCTTTGTACCTTATCTTTTCAGGGCTGCCAACTCTCACGCTTTGAGCGTGAGAGTCACGCATTTCTGCCAATTCTCACGCTGATGACAGAATTCTCACGCTGTCTTCAGTCTCTGCACAGTTTGTCTTTTTGCGCCATATCACAACGATCTGTGCAGTCTGGGGAAGCGCAACAGTTGGCGGCTGTGAGTGACATTGCATCTCTTCTCTTCTCTTCTTTCTTGGTTGGATGTGCAGCCACCGACAACATGAAGCAGCCGGAGATAAAACTAACCAGGTGAATCGGTTGTAAAACATGGGGTGGACCACAATGAGGTCAAACATCTAGGACAGGGTTCGGCAACCTACGGCACACGGCAACCCGAAAAACCACGTTTTTTTTCAATTCGTTTTTGCAGGGTCGGGGCAGGGAACTGCAGCCAGTCCCTGGGACGCGAGCTGATCTGGGAACGGCAGCCAGTCCCTGGGCACGCAGAATGCCAACTTGATCATTATGGACAAATTGGGCCAGCCACGTACATGTTGTATAACTCTGACTCTATGAAGATCTGAATGGGCTTAGAATGACCATTTAAGCAAAATTGCCCCCACTTTCCCCATTTTGATTCTTGAGATTAATACCCCTTTGCTCTGTTAACAGCGTTAAAGTACTTATGAGGTCAAGTCAGGAAAGGGAACATGTTATTACTTTTTAGTTTGCTTTAATTTGTTAGTTGATTGTTTGTTGAGTGCCATCATTTCTGAAATGGTCTTAAAGTAACTTAACTGTTATAAAGCAGTAATGTGATTTTTGTCCAAACGATTGGAACTTGCATAAAATGTTTGCATTATTAGCAGGACTGCCAACCCTCACGCATTGAGCGTGAGACTCACGCATTTCACAAAATTCTCATGCTCTCACGCTGATCACAAAATTTCTCACGCTCAAATATCTGCGGGTGCTGACATTTTCAAAATAAAGCAAAAATTGTTTCAGAGGTGAGTAAAAACCATGAGGGGAATATCAGGTGAATGCATAGTCTTTTTCCCAGGATATGTGATTCAAGCACTAGAGGGGATTGGTTTAAAGCAGGGCTATCAAACTACCGGCCTGTGGGATGATTTTGGGTGGAAAAAAAGTAGTTTAGTTTCTCCCATACAGATGGTGTGATAGGTGAGAGACACGGTGGTGGTGGTCCCAGCACCAACCCCCCTCCCCCTTCCTCCCTGAGGCACGGCACACACCTCCCACCCTCACCTCCGGTGGCTCTATATCCGTCGACCGCTCTGTCCACACCCCATGGAGTTTTAACCCCGGCCCGGTGCCAGTAGCGGACCGGGTGAGTGGGGGCGATGGTGCCGCCTCCGGAGCCTACTATGGGAGGGGGAACACCCCCTCCCACACCCTCCCCCCCTCGGTCACTACGCTCCCTCGCAATTTCTCACTCTCAACTCTCACCCAATGTTGGCAGCCCTGTCTTTTCTTCCCTGAATTGCCTTTTTAGTTATCTTCTGTTGCTCTTTAACAGTTTCCCAATCCTATGGCTTAAAATATTTTAGTGAAATTAATAGTAAGGTGATGCCTGTAACAGAGTTTTTATTAGTTTATGTTTGGTTGCATACCTCCTACAGTCTAGTGCGTTCCCTGGAGAGGTTGTGTTTGCCTGATGATTTATTTTTGCAATGCCATCACCATTCAGTTTATTTCACAAATACTTATGTCAAAGCATCCAGGAGGAGAAAAAAAAGAAAATCACAGCAGGAACTTGATTCAGTACAGAAAATATATTGTAATGATAAATAAAGCTGACGAGATAATTAGCCTGTAACAGGTTTACGGGGCAATAGTGAACTGTAATCACTTTTGAGACAGGGAGGCAACCATATATCATGATGGAAATCATGCATTCTGCTTATTACACTGCGGTTGGCTATTCAGCCCACTGGGAATATTCCCATCAATCCCACCACCTATTTCCCTGCAACATTCTCTCACATATGCCCCACAACTCCCTTTCAATTCTTTTGCAATTTATCTACACCGGGTTAGCTTGTCAAGGCCATATAATCTTTTGACATGGTTTTGAGATGGAGAAGGAAACCCAGAATGCCAAGCTAAACCCAGATGGGCACCCAGGAGAACGTGCAGATTCACACAAACATCATTTCGGAGGTAAAGAGTAATGCTAGTCCCTGGAATAACAAGGCAGACTATAACTTCTGTACCTCTCTGCCACCACTCAGTGGGAACGCTGAAATGCAAATACCCCCCAAATCGTTTGTATTTTGACCATGACACAGTAGGCTGGCAGATCCCTTGGTTACAAAAACCAAGAATAGATTTTGCCTGGCATATGCTGTCACGGATTCTAATATTCTGTAGTGTGATTAATATTAACACATTGACTGGGGTATAATTGCCTTTATTCCAGGTAGTTGAGGCTGGATCCATCCTAACGTTCAAGAAACTGTTAGACAGGTACATGGATAGGACAGGTTTGGAGGGATATGGACTAAACGCGGGCAAATGTGACTAGTGTAGCTGGGACATGTCGGCCAGTGTGGGCAAGTTGGGCCGAAGGGCCCGTTTCCACACTGCATCCCTTTATGACTCCATTCTCCTATTATTCTATCAAGCGCAATCACAGCACAATCACCTGCATTTCCTGGAAATGCTGCTTGCAACCCAAAAATAGGCTTACCATGTGGAAACAGGCCCTTCGGCCCAACCTGCCCACATCAATCAAAGTCCCACTACACTGGTCCCACCTGCCTGCATTTGGCCCATATCCCTCTAAACAAATCCTATCCATGTACCAGTCTAAATGTTTCTTAAACGTTGCAATGGTGCCTGCCTCAACTACCTCCTCCAGCAGCTCATTCCATACACCCACCACCATTTGTGTAAAAAAATCTACCCCTCAGGTTCCTATTAAAATCTTTCCTCCCCCCTGGTTCTCGATCCCCCTATCCTGGGCAAGAGATCTGTGCGTTTCCCCAATCTAATTCTCACATGATTTTGTGCGCCTCTAAAAAAATCTTCCCTCATCTTCCTGCACTTTGCCTGCTCAACCTCACCAACATCTTATATAACTGCAACATGACCTCCCAACCTCTATACTCCATACTTAAAGCCCACCAGAAAAAGGGAATGTCAGAGTTGCCATATTGTGTCATTTACTTTGAGGTGCTTCGAATAGTAGCTATTAATACAGACTGCAACCACAGATGGACAAGGGACCACGGTAGCTGTTAGAAGCCAAATGTAAGGCAGGACATTGACCTGACTGTGATTCGGATGTGCCCACACATCTTCTGCTTATTGTATTATACCACTGAAGGGATCTGGAGATATTTAAGGAGCATTCTAATGTGACCCCCAATCGGTTCTGTAAAGATGTCTTTGGATTGAGATTTTAACAATACTGAAAAATGATGATCAATCCCATGGGATTGTCGTTGTCAGAAGGGCCATCCTTTTCTTGAAGTTTTAAAAAACCATACTAACTGTTGAATAACTTCCTTTGGCTATCTATTTACTTTATATTCTCCACTGTGTATATAACTGAAAGTACAATGTGAAGGTGAAAAACAATTCTTTGCACATAATTAGATATAGAAGACATGATCTAATCTAACGCCTCGACCCTTGTATAGCAAAATGTTATTCAATTTACCTTAAAAATACAAGTTTGATAACATGCCGTGCATTTATTATTTTCCTTCTAAAATGAAACTGTCTAGATCAAGATAAAAGGAATACATTTTGTACTAGAAAATCATTTACATGACGTTTTATTCTGTGTTAAATATTGCTTTTAAAATTCTGATCCTGAAAGTCTGCAACCATGTCTGTATAAGAGTTATCAACAAACCACTTAGAAGCCAGCTGGATAGTGCTTACATTTAAGTTTACTATCACTACAAATTGGAGATTCCGTCCTTTTTTCACTGACACCAGATAATGTTTTCTGTACAACTTCAAGACCATAAGGCGTCAGATTGAGATAACTGTGTACAGACAGGAACTTCTCGATAAGGTGGTTGAGAAATGGTGAAAAGAGCTTACATGACTGTGAACTGATATTATTGGATGGATTAAAAAAGGGAAAATTGTAATCTGAATTTGCAAAAGGAAAATGCTAGAGATTAGGAAGGTTGAGTTCACCCTGTTAGATGTATGTTCTATGTCTTTGTAATCTCAGTCTCGTCTGTGAGTGTGTCTGTTCATTTAACCCTCAATAAACCCATGAGTGTTTTTCACTCCATGATCAAACGATCATCCTTCACCCCTTGACATGGGTCTCCAAACTCTGCCTTAGCACGAATGCTTACATCTTAATCCTACATTTTTGTAAACTCAATTTGTCAAATAGCAGAACTTCAATTAATTACTGGCTGGGTACCTGAAATTCTAATCATATTCTAATCATACACCAAAATTCTAATCATACACCGACCCCGATTATCAATATATAGAGAATGAATAACGACATGAAACTTGATTCTGATAAGATTCAGTCCACATTTTCAATAAATTTAAGATTCTGTCCACATTTTCCATAAATTGTCTTTCACTCCATGTGCCAAGGGAACTCCAGAATTCAGTCTTTATTCTTTACGAACTACTGAGAGCTCTATTTTGACAATCAGATAGGTTTGTAACTTAGATGAGGGAAGTGTAAATGTTCCAGGTGTAAATACTGGCATAACTAACCCTTCTAGTTTCATTCTCTCCAGAGATGCTGCCTGTCCCTTTGAGTTACTCCAGCATTTTGTGTCTACCTCCTAGTTTATCTTTCAGTCTTTAAAATATGAAAAATGATCTTCAGCATCATGTGCAGGCAGATGAGATTAGTTTGTCTTGGCATCGGTTTCCGTGCAGACATTATGGGCTAAAGGGCCTTTTCCTGTGCTATACCTTTCTATGCTCCATGTTCTAAGTCAATGGGTATTTTTAAAGCAGAGATTGACAGATCTTGATCAGTAAGGGTGTTAAAGGTTATGGGGAGAAGGCAGGAGAATGGGTTGAGAAGGAAATATATGATTGAATGGCAGAGTAGACTCGATGGGCCGAATGGTCCAATTCTGGCCCACTGACTTATGAACTTATAATTACAAGCAATGAAAATAATATCATGAACATTTAAAAAAATGTTCTTAGTTTTCTTATTTATAAAAATATTGAAGATGGGAGAAAGAAATTGCTTGGCAATCAAGAGTAAAATTATTTTGCCATCCATTTGAAATGCAGCACATATCAAAGAGTGCGAGTTAGGCAATGATTGAACATGGGAGCAGAATGACTGGAGAGATATGTCATACAATATAAGATTGAGGCAACTCCTGACAATACTAAGAAGATGCTGCGCTGTTGGAAGTGCTGCCTGTTAGATAAGACGCTAAACTGGCAAAGAAGTATCACCATCCTCATTTGCCTCCTATATTCAATCTGCTGCTCAAAACACTTGCATTAATAACATTTGGCCTCAACTGCCTGTGCTACAATTTAATGATTACATGCTGATAGCTGGAACCTCGTCGGTGGTCTCCAACCTTCCCTCATTTCACACCACAAATTACATATCATGCCGTTTAACATTCTGTAAAGTAATTCACTTCTTGCTACAACACAAACAGGAAAGTCATGAGTCTGGAGTTATAAGATTACAAACTATAAGGAAAACATGATAATTTCAATTGGTGAGCTCTTGTTTTGCATGATCAGAATACAAATTCTATAGATAAGAAGTCTATTGAACCTAATGGCCTGGTTGACATCAAAATGTAGTTTGACGTTAATATTTAAATCACATTGTCAAGTGCTCCTTCAAATAAATAATCCCAAAAGTTTAGTGCAGGAAGTAACTGCAGATGCTGGTTTAAACCAAAGATAGACACAAAAATCTGGAGTAACTCAGCAAGACAGACAGCATCTCTCGAGAGAAGGAATGGGTGACGTTTCTGGTCAAGACCCTTCTTCAGACTAGTCAGGGGAAAGGGAAACAAGAGATATAGACAATGATGTAGAGAGATAAATGAGTGGAAGATACGCAAAAAAGTAATTATGATAAAGGAAACAGGCTATTGTTAGCTGTTTGTTGTGTGAAAAAGAGAAACTGGTGCGACTTCGGTGGTGGAGGAATGGAGAGAGAGGGAATGCCGGGGTTACGTGAAGTTAAAGAAATCAATTTTCATATCAGTCTGAAGAACCCCGACCCAAAACATCACCTACCCATTTTCTCCAGAGGCACTGCCTCACCCGCTGAGTTACTCCAGCATTTTGTATCTATCTTCGGTATAATCCAGCATTTGCACGTTTTGATTTCATATTAGTCTATTCCCTGCACTTCCGTGCCTATCCAAAAGCCTTTAAACGCCACTAACATATCTGCCTCCACCACCACCCCTTGCAATGCGTCCCAGGCTCACATCACCCTCTGCGTAAAATCCTTGGATCTTTTCATCCTTGGAACAAGGTTCTGACTGTCTACCCTATCAATGCCTCTCCTAATGTTATTTACTTCTAGCTAGTCTCCCCTCAGCCTCAGATGTTCCAGAGAAAACAATCCAAGTCTATCCAATCTCTCCTTGTAGTTGAAACCGTCGAATCTAGGCAGCTTTCTGGTAAACCTCCTCTGCACCCTCTCCAAAGCTTCCAAATCTTTCCTGTAATGGGGCGACCAGAACTGCACACAATATTCCAAAAGTGGCCTAACCAAAGCCCTATACAGCTGCATCATGACTTCCTGACTCTTGCCCCGACCAATGAAGGCAAGCATGCCATATGCCTTCCTTTGCAACCTATCTACTTGTGTTGCCACATTTAGTGAGCTATGACCGCTGTTAACGGTCTTTCAAAGTGTATTGAAATCACTAAAAGTTAGTATGCAGGTGCAGCAAGCAATCAGGAAGGCCAATGGAGTTTTGGCCTTTATTGCTAGGGGGATTGAGTATAAAAACACGGAGGTCTTGCTGCAGCTGTACACAGTATTAGTGAGACCACATTTGGAATACTGTGTACAGTTCTGGGGTCCATAATTAAGAAAGGATGTACTAGCCCTGGAGGCAGTGCAGCGAAGGTTTACAAGATTAATTCCTGCAATGAGGGGATTGACATATGAGGAAAGGTTAAGTAGGCTGGAACTCTACTCTTTGGAGTTTAGAAGAATGAGAGGCGATCTCATTGAAACATATAAGATCGTGAGGGGCCTTGATCGGGTGGATGCACCGAGGATGTTCCCAATGATCGGGGAAACTAGAACTAGGGGACATAGTTGCAGAATAAGGGGGGGCTCTTTTAAAACTGAGATGAGGAAGAACTTCTTCACCCAGAGGGTGGTTAATTTATGGAATTCACTGCCCCAGGGAGCAGTGGAAGCAGAAACGTTAAATATATTTAAGTCTAAAATAGATGGTTTTTTAGCTGCCAAGGGGATAAGGGGCTACGGGGAGAGGGCAGGGATATGGACCTAGGTATGGTTAGTATAGTAAGACCTGAGTGATCTCCTGGACAAGTGTCGATCGCCTGGATTGGGGTCGGAGAGGAATTTCCCGGATTTTTTTCCCGAATTGGACCTGGGTTTTTATCCGTTTTTTTGCCTCCCCCAGGAGATCACGCGGTTCTTGGGGTGGAGAGGGGTGATAGCGGTATAAAGGGGAGGGTAGTGTCTTGTGTTCTGTGTCTTGTGTCTACTGTTTGTGGGTAAGTGTGTCTGTTTAGTGTTCAGCCATGAGCGAATGGCGGTGCGGGCTCGACGGACCTGGTGGTCTACTCTCGCACCTACTTTCTATGTTTCTATGTTTCTATGAAGGCTATTTACACAAAGTACAAGTACTTTTTTCGAGTTTGATTCAAGTGATGTTTTGGATAGTTTCCAAATTTCCAAATAATTTATGAAAATACAATATTATTTTGACTTTTTTTTAAAGCTGTATTCACGTGTTTTTGAACGATTCTGAATGTTAGAAACAATCATAGGCACTCGATTGCTTTGATAGTTTTGCAGCCAGTAAGCTGGGAGCAGGACTGAGTTAGGGCGAGGCCATTTTCACTTACATTTCTTGCACTTGAAGGAACTCGCTGAACAGCTGGCAGTCAGTTTCCTGGAGAGAGATTGCATCAGAGGCAGGTTTCAGTAGCCCCTGACCAGTGAACTCTGTAGTCAAGGAAGATCCCAGCCATTGAATGGGCAAGTAAAAAGAACCAAATCCAGCAATCCTTGCTCAGATCCAGATCCCAATGCACAAAACTGCGAAATAAAAAGTGTGAAAATGCTCCAATTCTGTCTGGCTCATGCTTACAATGTATAGACTACCCAAAAACTTGCAGGTTGCAAGAGCTTTTAGGGATGTTTAAAAAAAGAAAGGATTAGCAGCAGGTTACATGACTGACATTGACCAGCAGGCTAAATTGGGAAGAATTATTCTATAGAATAAGAAATTGGCAGTGGAATTAAAATATTGTGTACCTGCTTTCTAAGTAGAAAATAAAAACCATCTGGAGAACATAGAGGATTCCAGGTCTACAGTAAACAAAGTGCTCAAAAATAGTAATGTTGAAAATTATTGGAGAAGTTAGCAGGACTGGAGGATGACAAATTACCGGGTCCCAACAACTTTTTCCCTAGGCTTTTGTAGGTGTTGTGGACGTAGTGGATACACTGATTGTCACGTTTCAAAGTACGTACCATAAATTCCAGAATGGTTCCCACAGATTAGAGGATAGCAACTCCCTCAGAGAGAGAGGAAGAGGAAAAAAACACATCTACAAACAACATTTAGTTGAGGCACATGAAACTGTAGATGCTGGGTCCTGGAGCAGATTTTCTGATTACATGTTGCCATAGACCAATTAGCTCAACAGAAGTAGTAGGGAAAACACTGGAACCTATCATTAAGGAAGTGGCAACAAGGGACTTAGCAAACAAAGATAGGACTGGGCAGAGTAAACACAAGTTTATGAAAGGGAAATGATGTTTGATAAATCTGTGGGAATTTCTTATGGTTGAAACTGCTGAATAAATAAGGGTGAGGCATTTCAGAAGTCCTCAAAATAAGAGATTATTGAAGCGTATGGTACTGGAGATAATATACTGGTGTTGATTTGCATAAGAAAGGTGGAAAGTAATTTTATATAGCGACAACCGAAAGATGCCAGAGGGATCATTGTGCCATTGAATCACTAAAGGATAACATGCAGATTTAGCTACAAATTGGGGATCATGACAGAAGCCTCCTTGTGGCGATCCCTGGAAGCGACGACACGATGCACCCTGTGAGGCGTCGGGCAACAATTCTGTCAACATGTTGAACGACGACAGAAGCCAAAAAAGCTACGTCGTCTGACACACGACCGAACGAAGATACAAATTAAAATGAAAATTGTATTTTGGCCATTATTGGTGAGTTTGCATTGAGAAATAAGAACACCTTGTTCCAATTATATAGAACACCATTGAGGTCAACTGGAATACTGTGTACAGGTCTGGTCTTCTTAACCAAGGAAAGGGAGTTCGGTGGATGTTCACCATTTCGAGTCCTAGAATTGCAAGTTTGTCATACAATCTGAGATTAAGCAGGTTGGGCATATATTCTGAACACCAGGTCATCATCTAGCAAGTGGGGTGGAAGATTGCAACCTTCACGTGGTCCGCCCCATTTTGACGAATGCAATCAACCCGGCGTGCACAATCAAATAAGATCAAATAGAACAAGTTGTCCTACAATTTTAAGCTCTGTACGCCATACGCAAGAAGAAGAAAATCCAGCAAGTCACTGACTTCATTTCCTAGACAGCCTCCAGTCTCATAACTCCCTACACAGCACAGGCTTAGGTTTATTATTGTCTTGGGTACCGAGGTACAGCTTTTGCATTTTCCCATCTCCCCCCGTCTGCTTTCCGCAAAGATCGCTCCCTCCGTAACTCCCTTGTCAATTCTTCCCTTCCCTGCCACACCACCCCCTCCCCGGGCACTTTCCCTTGCAACCGCAAGAGATGCTACACTTGTCGCTTTACCTCCCCCCTCTACTCCATTCAAGGGACCAAGCAGTCGTTCCAGGTGTGACAGAGGTTCACCTGCACCTCCTCCAACCTCATCTATTGCATCCGCTGCTCTAGATGTCAGCTGATCTACATCGGTGAGAATAAACGTAGGCTTAGCGATCGTTTCGCCGAACACCTCCGCTCGGTCCGCATAAACCAACCTCACCTCCCGGTGGCTCAGCACTTCAACTCCCCCTCCCATTCCGAATCCGACCCCTCCGTCCTGGGCCTCCTCCATGGCCAGAGTGAGCACCACCGGAAATTGGAGGAACAGCATCTTGGGCAGTCTGCACCCCAGTGGCATAAATATCTAATTCTCCCATTTCCGGTAGCCCTTGCTGTCTCGTCCCCTTCTCAGCTTTCCCTCAGCCATCGGGCTCCTCCTCTTCCTTTTTCCTTTCTTCTCCCGCCGCCCCCTGCCCCCTCCCCCTCCCCACCCTCCATCAGTCTGAAGAAGGGTTTCGGCCCGAAACGTTGCCTATTTCCCTCGCTCCATAGATGCTGCTGCACCCGCTGAATTTCACCAGCATTTTTGTCTACCTTCGATTTTCCAGCATCTGCAGTTCCTTCTTAAATACAGCTTTTGCATGCTATCCAATAGGTAATCAGATAGTAGCATACTGAAATACAATCAAATCAAACTCAGTACAACAGGTAGAGCAAAGGGGAAGATACAGAGTACAGAATATAGTTCTCAGCAATGTAGCGCACCAGTTTCATAGACTAAGTTCAATGTCCGCAATGGGGTAGAGGTGAATCGGACAGTACCCCAACCATATGGTAGTAACATTCAGAAGTCCGACAACAGGGGGCAAGAAACTGTTCCTGCATCTGGTGTTCATTCTTTCAAGCTTATGCCCAACAGAAGCAGGGAAAAAGAATGATCTTTGAATACATTGGTGATAAAGTTCGCTACTTAAAAACAGACAACACACAATGGGTTAGATAAACCAACTCAAGCTTTACTGATCATCAGCTGGCGGGATTGTCGGGGATACACCAGTCAAGTACACAGCAGACACTTGACTCTGCCGAGTCACCACTCCAATGAACAAAGGCTTGCAGGGTATTTTTATACTGTGTAAGTCATGTGCTCCCCGTTGGATTGCAACCTTGTCGTGGTCGGGGAGCTTGTGTGTCTCAGTGACCCCTAGAGCTATGCCAGCGGGAGATTCGTCTCCTGTTAGGGTCTCCCATGCTGGACAGGTCAAAGGGTAGAAGTGAGATGAAGAGCGATCCACTGGTCCTCCACGTTGGAGGTTGAGCACAGGGCTAACAACCGTTTTTCGTAAAAGAAATATGTTACGGAAACAGCATCGGAAGGAATCAACACTACTGGGCGTGATGGACTTCTAGGGCTATTGACAGATGCTAGGATGAATGTCAATGGTGAAAGAAGAGAACCAGACAGTATCCCAAGAATAGTCCTGCACTGGACACCGGAAGGGAAAAGGAAAAGAGGGAGATCCAAAACCACCTGGCGTCAAACTGTAGAGAAGGAAATTAAAACAATGGACCTGCCATGGGGTAGTGTCCAGAAGCTAGCCCAGAACAGACAGGAGTGGGGGACCTTCGTTGCTGCCCTACATGCCAGAAGGCATAATAGGCAGTAAGTAAGTAGGTCATGTGGACACATTCCAAAGGCATTAGTCGTGGTCACAAGATGCAGCAGTCCATGACAAGTCTAGGCTTGACTCTCTTATCAGTTGGTACCTTCAGGACAAGACATTCCAAAGACATTAGTCACGGTCCCAATATACAGCAGTCCAGGACACATTTGGACTTGTCTTTCTTATCAGTTGGTACCTTCCACGTTGCTCATGACTTTGGCGTTCCCAAGCAACACAGAGGATTCCTGACCTCCGGAGGAACAACCATTAAGAATGCCATTTTTGTGAGTAATTTGCATAAGGCACTGATGCTCACAAAACACTTGGCCATTATTAAATGTGCCGCCCACACTGGTGCTGGGGACCCTATATCCAAAGTCAATGCATTTGCCGATAGTACAGCCAAACAAGCAGCCTGCACATCCAAATACGTAGTGACAGCAGGCGAACAGATGCTAGTAAATAGAATGGTCTTGCCAGACATGAGAGAGGTATGTACCTTACAGAGGGACCCCTCTAATGACCAAAAACAACTATGGAAACGAGAGGGCTGTGCCATTGATTCCACCGCGGGACTCTGGCTCACCCTCTTGGACAAGTTTGTGTACCTGATGCATTTTTACCTGTCTTACTGACATATATTCACTCCCTTACCCACGCCGGCAAGGACGGAATGATTAGGATGAGGAGGGAAGCGTGGTGGCATCCGAAAATTCGGCAAGAGGCGCTGAAGCAGGCCTCTGAATGTAAAATTTGCCAAAAAAGTAATCCAGGCAAACCAATTAAGGTACCCTCAGGGGTGACGCCAATGCCATCACGTCCGTTTGAAGCATACAGATTGATTTTATTGAATGCCAAGGGCCCATTGCTATAAATATTGCTTGGTGATTTTAGATTTATTTAGCAGGTGGATTAAAGCTGTACCGACCACTAATAATACTGCTGAAACTACAGTAACATTGTTGTTAAGAGAAGTTATTCCCAGGTTTGGCCTACCTACCGTCATAAACTCGGTCAATGGTCCTCATTTTATTGCCACTATTAATAAGGAACTATGTGCACATTTTAATATCCAACAGCAATTTCACTGTGTACACCACCCACAGGCAGTGGGAAAAAGTGGGAAGCCGGTTGCGATGCTAGTTGAAGGTGGTTGCCGGAGGTTGCAGGTAGTGGAAGGTAAGACCTGCAACCTCCGGCAACCACCTGCAACCTCCGGCAACCACCTTCAACTAGCATCGCAACCGGCTTGGACTAAAAAACTACCGATTTTTAAAACAGCAACCTATTTTTAGTCGCGGCCGGTTTTGAATTTTTTGAAATAATCGCTGGAACATAGAAGAAGCGGAAACCACTTTCGACCATTAGGGAGACTGACAAAAACGTCCGGGAACCGCACGGGAACCTTGGGTGGGGCGCAAAGTCTCCAGAGGTTTCCGTTCAGGTTTCCTAAGTGGGACAGGGGCATTACACCACCATCCTTGATAGTGCATTCCGACACCCTCTACTGTGTATAAAATCTTGCCCTGCACATCTTTAAACTTCCCTCCCCCCCCTCATCTTAAAGCTATTCCCTCTAGTTTTTGACATTTCCACCTGATTGTCTATCCTATTTCTAACTCTCACAATGTTATACACTTCTATTAGGTCTTTGCTTAGCCTTTACATTCTTCCTGCGATGGGGTGCCCAGAAATTCATAACATATTCTAAATGTGGTTGTTTTAATGCTCCCACACAACTTCTTGACACATTCTCAATGTCCCAACCAATGACGTACTGTATACCATATGTGTAGGAAAGAACTGCAGGTACTGGTTTAAATCAAAGGTAGATACAAAATGCTGGTGTAACTAAGCGGGATCCTTCTTCAGACCCGACTCGAAACGTCACCCATTCCTTCTCTCCAGAGATGCTACCTGTCCCGCTGAGTTACTCCAGCATTTTGTGTCTATCTTCGACGTATACAATACGCTTTCTTTACCACTCTATGTACTTGTGTTACTGCTTTCAGGGATCTATGGGCTTGGACACAAAGATCCCTCTGTGCATCCCGCTATTACCTGTATACTAACAATTCTTCAACAGAATATAACTATGTTTAGTCGGTTTATCAGTGGACTAAATTATTTTGTCCAGTGGTTATTAAAATTAGACCATTGCCTAATCAGAAACCTCGTCCAATTTGTATTCAGTGTTCTCAGTATGGGCTCATCTACATTGGCAAAACCAAGCTTTCTCGGCACCCTTCCAAAACCTCCACAACCTTCCTGTATGTAATGAGGCAACCAGAGCTGTGTAAAACACTCCAAATGCAGCCTAATCAAAGTCCAATAAAGCTGCATCATGACTTCCTGCCTCTTATACTCAATGCCATGACCTATGAAAGCAAGCATACCATATGCCTTCTTTACTTGTGTTGCCTGGAAGATATGAACTTGGATCCCAAGATCCCCATGTACATCAACGGTGTTCAGGGTCATGTCATTAATTGTATATTTTCCCCTGATATTTGACCTCATAAAGTGCAACACCGCACGCTTGTTGGGATTAAACTCCAACTTCTCTATCTATTTCTGTAGCTGATCTATATCCTGCTGGCTCCTTTGACAGCTTTTCTCACAGTATACATCCATCAATCTTGGTGTCATCTGCAAACTAACCAGTCTATGTTTACGTCAAAGTCATTTATATATCACAAACAGCAGTGGTCCAAGCACAGATCTCTGCAGAACGCCACAGACCTCCAGCCTGAATATTGTATTTCCACTCCAACCCTCTGTATTCTATAAGTAAGCCAGTTCCAAATCCATACAACAAATCATAATGGTCGCTATTCATCCCATGCATCTAATCTTCTGGATCATCCGACCAAGGGGTCATTATCAAACGCCTTACTAAAATCAATGAAGACAACATCCATTGTACTACCCTCATCACCTCCTCAAAAAACCTGATCGTGTTAGTAAGACCACAAGTCATACCGAGCACAAAATAAGTTTTCTGTGGTTATCAGAGATCAATCAGGTGTAAAAGATGGTGCTGAAATTTCTCAACCACCCTCAGCTGCTTCATCCATGAACTTCCTCTCACTGCAAGATCAAAAGTGAGGATGGTCATTGGAGATTACAATATTCAGCGCTATTTGTAAATGATGAGCCAGCCCAAGCCTAAATGCAACCAGACCTAGAAAGCATTCAGATGTAGCTGAAAGTGGCATGTGTCATTCATGCCACACACGTACCAGGCAAAGTCCATCACAAGTCAGAACCAGATCACCTACTCTTGACGTTCAATTGCATAATCATTGCAGAATTCCCCCGTTTCAGTCGGGGTCACTTCCATGAGATAATTCTACTGGATCAGTCACATTAATACTGTGGCTACAAGAAATTGTTGGGGACTGGATATCAGCCATTAGGTGTCTCATATTTCCGATACCTTTTAAGCCCTTTCACTGACTACAAGGCACAAAGTAAGGAGTAGTAAGCAACACACTACCCCCATCAAAAATTACAGTTCCAATAGTTCTCAAGAAGATCAACATCTTCCAGGACACACAGCTAGATTGATACCCGAACCAGGATTTAATATATTTAATCTTTATTCAGATGGTGGTGAATTTGTGGAATGCATTGCCACAGAAGGCAGTGGAGGCCAAGTCAATGGATATTTTTAAGGCAGAAAGTTAGATTCTTGATTATAGGCTGTGGGCCGAGCATCAAAAATGTGTCCAAAAATCAGTTTTCGTGACCCAAGTCACCAAACTACATGAAATTTTCCACAGGTTTAGATGAAATATAATTGAGAAGGAAGTCATAACTCGTCATTGCCGAAAGTTGCACATTAATTAATTAAACTAATTAGAAAATGAGATTGGGAAAGTAAGCTCCATCTGGTGGCCAATGCCCATATTACATGATGGGCGGCCTATTTCCGTGTTGCAGTCCATTTAAACTATATATCATTATACCTATATATATTCCAGATAGTAATATAGGTATAATAATATAATATAGGTATAATAATATAATAATAATATAATAATATAATATATTATTATAACTATATCTATTCCAGATAGTAATATAGGTATAATAATATAATATATTATACCTATATATATTCCAGATAGTAATATAGGTATAATATTATAATATAATATAATATATTCCAGATAGTAATATAGGTATAATAATATAATATATTATTATACCTATATATATTCCAGATAGATATATTCCTCCGTTTTCCTGGAAACGGCTGCTACGGATGGCACTTTGTCCCCCCCCCCCCCCCGCCCGCGGAGAAGATCCGCGGCTCCGCATTCGCGAATCGGCCGCTTTTTAACTGAGACCGCGACTTCACTATGTTAAATACATAGGCCCCGCGATCGGAGCACCTTTTCCCGGTAAGTCATCGCAGGCAGCTCCGAGATTAGATGATTAAGACTTATTACTCTACAACAAGCTGGCATTAGTGAAAATGTTTAATTTACCTTGTTATTGATACATATAGTTTAGGCCCTCAACTTCGTGAATGAATGAATGAATGAATGAATGAATGAATGAATGAATGAATGAATGAATGAATGAATGAATGAGTGAATGAGTGAGTGAATGAATGAAGGAATGAGTGAGTGAATGAATGAGCGAATGAGTGAATGAGTGAATGTACAGCCTCCAAATCTCATTTTTTCACATTATAAAGGGTACAATTAAATTAATTAAAGTCCATACAGATTAATTTTCATAAATTCAGACTTTAGATCTTACCTTTCAGTTTGAGTTGATTCTCAAAGTTTCACAACTTTGTGTTGCAGCATCTCAGCAGGGACTTTGCTTTCAAGACTTTCTTCCACTTCTATCCACTTAGCTGCACATTTTTCAGACTTCTTAATGCTTTTCTCACTAAATTCAATTACCCTGCTGCAAGTTTCCACGACAAAGAACCTTCATCGGAATCTCCAGTAAAACAGGCATCAGTGAAGCCCTCTCAGCTATGATGTGTGCTAGCCTGAAACAAAGCGCGTGATTGGCCAACTGGCATAGAACTCAATGTTAAACGTGCTTTGATTGGACTAACAATACCCGACATTTTTCCAGTTTTTCTCTAATTTAATAAAAATGTGCAAGTCTTGTTCATCGAGTTCTCCGGTCTCCGGGGAGGAGGCAGCCGCTCCAGACTTTCCAAGCCGCTTGAGGAATTGTTTCACCCGACGCCAGTGTTCCATCTTCACGGCAAGAGGGCCCTGAAAACATCGGACTGGCTGCAAGGCCACGAATGGGCCCCGACCTCGGGTGTTTCAGAGGAAGAGGACTTAACTTTCTGCTGCCTTTCCCCACAGTGGAAAATTTTGATTCTGCTGTGGGGGGACGTTTGTGTTGAACTCTAAAATGTGTTGTGTCCGTTTTCTTTCTTTATTTAATTTTAACCTTTTTCTATGGTTTGTATGTAAATTTATTATTTAATTTATGTAAAGCACTTTGGTGTCAATGCAAATTGACTTAAAATGTGCTATATAAATAAAGCTATTATTATGACAAGTTTCGGGAATGATTTATATAATTTTTTTACACAATATGTGAAAATGTCATGTAGTTCTGTGACTTTGGTCACAAAACACTGGAATAAAGCTCCTCAGCTCACAGCCTATTAGTAAGGGTGTTAGGGGTTGTGGGGAGAAGGCAGGGGAATGTGTTTAGGAGGGAGAGATAGATCAGCAATGATTGAATGGTGGAATAGACGATGGGCCGAATGGCTTAATTCTGCTTCTACCACTTATGAACCTATATTCAACCCTTTCACACCTGATGGACCATGACTGCTACAAGTACTAGCTCCAAGGTTCACTGCAGCTACTCACAAAAGGAGAGAGTTTCCCAAACCCATATACTCTTTGTTTAGGAGCAGGCAGAAGATCATAATACCAAATGCAAGAGCCCAATAAGTCACACGCCAGCCAGACACAGACGCTGGCCAATACACTTCATAGTCACTAGACAAGACCCCTGGAACTCATGGCCAAGCAGCGAAAGCAGTGTTATAAGAACCTGACTTGCCTCCACTTTCTCAATTGGTAATTTAGATACACAACAACTCTGGTCTCATCAGCAATGTCCATATTCCATAGAAGAATGTACATCCACCAGAAGTATGTTACTTTATTGGAACTCAAATGAATTATAGTGGCAGTGATTATTATTGCAACATAAAGGCTGTCCTACTTGTTAGCTGTCACATTAACTCATCCAGTCTGAAGAGTCTTGACCTGAAATGTCACCCATTCCTTCTCTCCAGAGATGCTGCCTGTCCCACTGAGTTACTCCAGCTTTTTGTGTCTATCTTCAGTTTAAACCAGCATCTGCAGTTCCATCTTACACACTAACTCATCCATCAGGATAGTTTATTTGGAATGAGAAATAATTTAGGATTCGAGCCAAGGACTCATTGATTGATCTACATTTAGGTTGCTTGCAAGGTATATGCCAAATGTTACTTCCAGGCTCCTAAAAAGACAAAACTAAACATAAAAATGATACAAAAACAGCAAACCTTAGTGTGCAAAACTATTTTCTTCCACAATGCATGAATAGTTGTTCGATGGAGTGAATTTCCCATGTTTACTTGTGTCACCAAAATCAAGTCCAGTCATATTATTGGAAAATAAATCCCTTAATTCACTATACGAGTCAGTTCAATACGGGCCATGTAAAATTAACCTTAGCCATAGTTGCTTATAGGCTTGGAACCACCGAACAGAATTGCCTCATCATTTGACAGCAAGACCTGTATTTAAATATTTCACAGCCTCAGGACACCGCAATGTGGCCAATTGATGATATTTGGAGTGTTATGTATATGCTCCCAATTTTTATGTATACTACAGGGTGGCAATAATCAGGAAATTTGCTTTCACTGGTATTGATGGCAGTATAATTATCCACCACACCACCTGATCTCTTCACCACTTTGCAGAGATCTTTTATAACTACCTTTAGTTAGTTTAGAGACAGCGCGGAAACAGGCCCTTCGGCCCATCAAGTTCGCGCCGACCAGCGATCCCCGCACATTAACGCTATCCTAACACACACTAGAGAAATTTACATTTATTAACCTACAAGCCAATTAACCTACAAACCTGTATGTCTTTGGAGTGTGGGAAGAAACAGAAGATCTGAGAGAAAACCCACGTGGTCACGGGGAAAATGTACTAACTCCGTACAGACAGCACCTGTAGACAGGATCAAACCCGGGTCACCGGCGCTGCAGGCGCTGCAAGGCAGCAACTCTACCACTGCACCACTGTGCCGACCTGTGACATTTGGGATCTGTGGGAGCAAAAAGGTGTCTTGTGTGAAAGACGGCATGATTGATAATGCCATATTGTCCAGTCCAACCAATCCATTCCCTAAAGTCCAAGGTATTTGCTCTTGGACAAGTAGTGCACAAAGTTATTTAACTATTCAGTTCCTGAGTTGATTGGACATCAAGGCACAGTGGAACATTGCTCACTTCCGCTGAATATTACTAATTATTCCTGCATATCTTGGGATGCAAAAACCACCAGTTTCTTTACAACAAGATACATTCTACTGTCATAGTGCCTGGCGTTTACCTCAATAACCTTTTTCTGTCGATGAATCCCACCTCCTGTTCCTTAACATTATTTTCTTAAAACTACAAACTACCAACGTGTCCTTCTTGATCCCATACAGTTAACGGTTCTCTTTCCTGGGTTACTATTTCATCACTCAAATCCATTGACATCCCCCCCTTTCCACCTTCCCTACAAATCCTTCATGTCTCCAACATCACAAAGCAGCATCCATTCCTCTGTCAAACTCCCAAGTGTAAATTCTGGCAAATTCAGCTGATCAAGCAGCAACAGTGGAGGCAGAAACAATGAATATTTCAGCACACCAAATAACCTTGAGAGAACTGAGTAAAAATATTATTTTACTTATCCGTTTGCTTATGTGGAGGATAAATGCGAGCACAGACAGAACTGGATGAATGGTCTTGTTGGGAGTTGTAAATTCATTTATTTCTATGCCGATTCTGCAGATTTGGTCTACAAAAATGGTTAGAAAAACAGAGACATTCCCAAGAACAGTAGGATGCGTTTCATTGTTGCCCAATCTCAAGGCCAAAAAGTGGACAAAAGACAGGCCATGATGCCACCCAACCATGAACGACTATCTTTTTAAAAGTCTCTTTTTGCCCCCCCCCCCCCCTCAAAATAAAGTAGTAGAATGCTTTAATTTATGGGATTAAATGTTGCATCTGTTCAATTCAGGCAAAATAATGGCAAGGAACACTTGCTTCAAATAAATAGCGAAATTTTCAGAATCTCTTCAGAATGCAACAGCAACCAAATTAACTTTTATGCATTCCATTGTGCAGAAGCAGAGCAGCGGGTTAATGGGGCATAATGAAGACCACCCTTGTAAGTTCCCAGCACACCAGCTGGGTGGTAAAGGTCACTAAACTCTGTTCTGGTCACTTAGGGTCACAAGTGAATAAGTTCTGCATGGTTAAGTGATCATGAGACTTCTGCGTTAAACTGCTTAATATTCAACAATGTTAACCGTGCAAGATCCAAGCTGTAAGTGAATGCCCTGTTGTATAATAGTGATGAAAAGTCCAAATGATATTAGTAACACCCAGTCTCTTACTCTCTTTATGCATTGATTTGGAAGATCCATATCTTCATGACAAACTGTATTAAGTAATCAAAAAACAATTTTGATACACTTTGTGGTAAACAACAATGAAATTAGCTTGGGTCAATTCTTTACTAAAAGGTTTTTAAGAACATTTTTTAATCTGAAGGATTAAAGGGATAGTGGCAGTATAGTAGCGATATTGGTCAAGCTGTAGGTATATGTATGGACTGTAACCAGTGAAATGGTCAATGACATTTAGTACAGAAGAGGGTGAAGCCATAGGTTTTAAGACTTTTTTTTTAATTTCCATGTTAAAGAAGCTCTGGAACCACAAAAAAACTAAACGTTATAAGTATATATCTTTAAAGGTAGCAAAACTAGATGGAAAAACCATTGAAAAGGCTTGAGAACTTTCAATAATGATAGAGAATTTTGCAAGCATTCAGGATGTCAGCTAAACAAAATTAATGGCATTCATGAATAATCATTGACCTGAAATGTTAACTCTGTTTCTCTTTCCACAGATCAATGTGAAGGGACCTCAATTAAACTTTTTAAATCCCGAGTGGACTGTACAGACCAGTTTCCAATGGTAGGGAAGTCCCGAACTGGACACAATGCAAATTTCTTAAGAATGGTGAGCCTGTGGAAATCTCTATCACAGAAGGCAGTTCATGCTCAAATCATTAAAAATATTATATCTACCAAGGGGATAGATATAGTACCAATGCCTAAAGATATCAAAATAGAAAAAGTTGGAGCAGGGTACGGAATTTGGATGATCAGACATGATCATATTGAATGGCAGAGCAGGCCAGAAGCATTGAATGATCCGATTTCATTCCTAATTTCTATGCATGTATTTCCACATTTTTCTACCATCATTCCAGATGTCCTGCATTTGCATTGTTTTGCTTTCGTAAATGGGATCATTGACTATATATTCAAGCCATGGAGTACAGAAGTACAAAAGAAATGCTTAAATACCCAAGAGACAATTAGGCCTTGCTTTGAATACTGTACTTAATTTCATTGCCAAATATTAAGAATCTTAAACACTAGAGGGAGAGATGTTGAAAAGCATCAAGAATTTTGTCAGTCACAGAGAGATCAGTATACAGGGCACAAAAGATGCCCTCTGTGACTTATAGCGACATGAAAAAAATGTTTTTTAATTCATTATCAGAACACAGACAAATGGCAAGGATACAATTTATCAATGCTTTAAATGGTTTACAGTGCTCATTCGGAGGGTATTTAACAGTGAACTGCATTAGAGTGTGCAAAGCTGCCAGATATTCTGCCTCAGATGTGTTCTGTGAACAAATTGTGATTTTTTTTTTAATGTGTATCAGAACCATCTTGGTTACTGATACTAATTTTATTCCAAGTTAAATACTTCAGCAGCTGTAGGAAAATTGTGAGGTGCATGAGTTGACCCAGTGATTCATTATCCAACAATAACCAGCATTTCTGTCCCAGCAATAGCTTGGGCAGACTCGAAAGGTACCCTTACAGCCAGCATTTCAAAATGTTAAAGCACTCCTGGCAACATTACAGTGAACGCTGGAATGGCTGTGTATTTTCAGGGTCTGCAAATGTACATTTGAGCATGCATGGTCGCACAAATAGTCGCAGTCATAATGCTTGGAGAATTAGAATGATCATCCATCAGAAAGTTATTATTCAATTATTTCATAGTTTTCTCACCAATTTCTTCCAAACATGACAAACTCGTGTTACTGCCAGCTAGCAGTAAAAAGAAAGATATGCATCATTGAATTCCATTTGGATTCTACAGATTGCCTAGACATCTTTGGCACAAAATATTTAGAAAGCTTGGAAATGGACCAAAGTGTTCACATTTCCCCACCATAGCTTCCACAGATAAATCATCACCCACTCCAACTGTGCACAGAAAAATCCTTGCAATAAATCCAAACCTTTCAATTTTAAATGTTGGATTTTGTGCCAGTTGACAAGTGCATAAGCCTATTGGAAGTTTTAAATCATTCTCAAACACCACAGAGAAGCCAATCATAGCATATCACATCTTCCCACTGTTATTCTGAGAGCCACAACGTGCTTTATTTCTAATTTTAAGTAGTGATGTTTAGTCACACATAATATATTTGCATTTTGGTTTAAGAGCTCACTTTTACTGCAAATATTTGGTCAGAAGGAGGAGGAAACTGCAGAAGCCTGGCAAAATATTGTCTGATATTTTGCCAAAATATTGCTTCAACTTCCTATGAAGATTCAGTATGACGATGAATACGGAACTTCCACAGGTGTACAGTAGAGCGCATACTGTCTTGCTGCATTACTGCCTGGTTTGGTAACTCAAGTGTCCAATAACAAAGAAGGCTGCATAAAGTGGGCTGCATACATTGCCCAGTCCATCACTGGTATTGAACTTCCCGCCATCGAAGGGATCTACAGGAGTAACTACCTCAAAAAGGCAGCCAATATCAATGACCCACACCACCCTGGCCACGTTCTCATCATGCTGCTATCATGAGGAAGGTGGTACAGGAGCCTAAGAACCCTGAACCACAGATTCAAGAACATTTCCCTCCCAGCAACCAGCAGGCTCTTGAATCATAGTGCACGACTATACGCACAACCCTCTCCCAGCAACGATCCACTGAGGACTTTTTTTTTGGTTGCACTATGTATTTTAATTTTGCACTATAATGGTCTGGTTACCTGGCATTGGTGATTTTTATTTTATTATATTATTGATTATTGTGTATTTGTTGTGTTATTGCATTAATGGGCCTATCACACTGCAGCAAGAAATAAATTCAACTTTTGTGTTTCCTGTCCCTACGACATTTAAACACTCCTGACTTTTGATTCTATTACTCTTTTAAAAAAAACTTTCAATCTAGTGTCAATGACAATAAACCAAGAACTATAGGACAAAGCACAGGAAAGTATAGTACAGGAACAGGCCTTTCCACCCACAATGCCTGTGCCGAGCATAAAGCCTAGGTCACGTGTGTGCACATGATTCATACCCCTCCATTCCTTGCATATATACGTGGCTATCTAAAATTCTTTAAAATACCATTATCATGTCCATGTCTAGCTCCACCATCAGCTCTGGCAGCGTGTTCCAAGCACCCATATGTAAAAAATAAACTTGCTCCACACATCTCCTTTAAACCTTGACCCTGTCACTTTAAAGCTCCTCTTGTGCATGACATTTTCTGGGGGAAAGTTTCTGAGTAAGCAGAGACGCTGAGGTACCTTTTAACTGGCACAGAGGAGATTAAGAGAAGACATTATTGAGGGGAGTAGATAGAATAGATTGCAAGAAACTACTCCCCATTTCAGAGGTAGATAAAACCAAAGGATACAGGTTTCAAACAGGTGGTCGGAGGGGTAACATTTTCACCCAGTTTGAGTACCTGGAATGCACTGCTTGAGAACAGTGGAAGCATAGAAAGCTAAAGGACAAATGTTGAAAGATGGAATTAATACAGTGATGTCCCCACGGGTCAGCATGGATTTAGTGGGATGAAAGGTGAATTTCCATGAATTCATTCTGAAATAGTTTTTGTACAATAGGGTGGAGCAGTAGGGTGGAGCCAGAGACCGGGCTTGGATACTGACCAGCATGTTGTCGTGTGGAGTTTGAACATTCTCCCTGTGACCACGTGGGTATCCTCTGGGTGCTCCAGTTTCCTCCCACATCCCAAAGACGTGCGGGTTTGTAGATAAATAAGCCTCTGTATATTGCCCCGAGTGTGTAAGGAGTGGATGTGAAAAGAACGAGTATGAACAGGTCAGCATGGACTCGGTGGGTCGAGGGGCATGTTTCCATGTTGCATCTCCAAACTAAATGTTATATTTCTCTTTCTGATCAGGGAGTTTGTATATGAGGAAATTGCAGGTCAACACATTAATCTACTATTGTGCGGCGAAGGCACATTGTGTTCAATGAAGAGACATTCAAACAGTGCTGGTTGCTAACACAAGTTTTACGCTTACCTAATGCTGAGTACAGTCTCTCTGATATCTGCTTAAAGAATTAAAAATTAATCAAGCAGCAGCAGGTAAGTAATTGCAGTGCGGTGCACCTTAATATTGGAAACATCTCTTGTGACAAGCGTGTTTTCTTAGTCCCAGCAGAAACTACATTGTAGATGAGAGTCGAACTCAAGGTTTGTGAAGGTGATGTAGGGGCTCCTGCAGGTTAAACACTGAGATTTGATTACATATACTGTATCAACCTAGCATTTTCATATTCAATTAAATGCTTTTCGGCAAACTTTCTTCCTTCCACTCTGGAGAGCGAGGCAAACATCAAACTGAAATTTGTGAGAGACCAAGCCCGAGAGAGCATCGCGACCGGTGGGGGGGGGGGTGCCCCCTCCCATTGGTACGGAACATTTGCATTTTTCAGCTTGAAATTGTGCAATATGGTGCATACTGTAGCGAGTCTTTTAACTTACACTTGAATGCAATATATATGCTTTAAATTGGATTGGAGCGTTTTTGAAAGGGGGGAGGCTGTGCGATCACTGGCCTTGGGGGTACCCGGTGAGGGAGTGGAGCAACCGAGTGGGGAGAGGGTGTGGAAGAAGGATGTCCCCCCTCCCAGGATAGGGACTTTTTGAAATTTGATGTATTAAAATCAAGTTTTAGTGCACTGGAGAAGTATGATTTCAATGTTTTTTGAATGAAGTATTTTTAAGAGGCAACTTTTTAAGGGGTAACTTTATTCACACAAAAGGTCCACACGTGTCAATTGGCCTGCACTGCCCTCTGTGGCAGAGAATTCCACAGATTCACAACTCTCTGCATGAAGAAAATTTGTTCTCATCTCAGTCCTAACTGGCCCCCCCTTTATTCTTAAACTGTGACCCATGGTTCTGAACGCCCCCAACATCGGGAACAATTTTCCTGCAGTTACAGTAAGTGAAAATCTAGCAGGCAAGCAGGATGCTTTCACCAACCACCCCATTTGAAGTCCACTATCTTCCATCGTATCTACCCAGTGCTTGGTACTTACTTCCAGCAGCCACTGGTTGTCCTCCAGGATGCACCGAGCCGCAGCCTGATCCATGGGTGAATTCGGCACAGAGACTCTCACGGCAGCGGCACAACGCTTCGACGCCTCCAACGGCCCGGGACGCTTGCACTGAGGCTGCTCGATGGCCGGAGCTGCAGTGAGCGACTCGCCAGCCCGGCAAACACTCGCCAGCCCCACTCACCGTCCGCATCTGTCCCCGCCGCTGCTTCTGCTTCCAACACCCGCGGCCCATGCAGTTGATATGAGTTTTGAAATTTTCGTTGATCACAGAATTTCTCACAACAGAGCGAGAGAAATTTGTGATCGTGAGAATTTGGTGAAATGCGTGATTCTCACGCTCAATGCATGGGAGTTAGCAGCCCTGCCTCTCTATCCCCCTCTCCCTCTCCCCCCTCCCCCTCCTCTCTCTCTCCCCTCTCTCTCCACCTCTTTCTCTCCCACCTCACTCTCATCCCTCTCTCGCTCCCCTCTCTCTCCCCCCTCTCTTCCGCTCTCTCTCCCCCTCTCTCTCCTCTCACCCCTCTCACTCTCTCCCCTTCCCTCTCTTCTCTCCCCCCTCTCTCTCCCCCTCTCTCTCCTCCTTCCCCTCTCTCTCCCCCCCGTTCTCTCCTCTCTCTTCCCCCTCTCTCCCTCCCACCTCACTCTCCCCCTCTCTCCTCTGTCCCCCCTCCCTCTCTCCCTTCTCTTTCCCCTAACTCTCTCTCCCCTCTCTTTCCCCCAACTGTCTCTCCCCTCTTTCCCCCCCTCTCTCTCCATCCCCTCTCTCCTCTCTTCCCCTCTCTCTTCCCCCTCTCTCACTCCCACCTCACTCTCCCCCTCTCTCATCTCTCCCCCCCCCTCTCCCCCTCTCTCTCCTCTTTCCCCTAACTCTCTCTCCCCCCTCTCTTTCTTCTCTCTCTCCCCTTCTCTCTCTCTCCCCTCTCTTTCTTCTCTCTCCCCCCTCTTCTCTCTCTCTTTCTCCCTTCCTCTCTATCTCTCTCTCTCCCTCTCTCTACACACTCTCCCTCTCTTCTCTCCTCCTCTCTCGCTTCCCCCCCTCTCGTCGCTCTCCTCATCTCTCTGCCTCTCCCCCCTATTCTCCCTCCCACCTCCTCTCCCCTGGCTCTCTCTCCCCTCGCTCTTTCTCCTCTGTCTCTATCTCCTCTTTCTCTTTCCCCCTCTCTCCCTCTCTTTCACCACCCCTCTCTCTTCCCCCGCTCTCTCCCATTCTCTCCTACCCTCTCCTCCCCCTCTCACCCCTCTCTCTCTTCCCCCCTCTCCACCCTCTCTCTCCACTACCTCTCTCTTCCCCCCCTCTCCCTCTTCTCTCTCTCCATTCCCGCCCCCTCTGTCTCTCCCCTCTTTCTCCTCTCACCCCCCTCTCTCTCTCCCCACCGTCTCCCTGTCTCCTTGCCCCTCTCTCTCTTTCCACCTCCCTTTGAGAGTCTGTCCCTTCGGCACAGACTCTCGCGGCAGCGGTGCAACGCCTCCAACGGACCAGGACTTGCACTGCTCCATGGCCAGAGCTGCAGCGAGCGACTCGTCAGCGCCGCAAACACTCGACAGCCCCGGCTCCCCGCATCTGTTCCCGCTGCTGGTTCTGCTCCCACCCCTCCCGCAGCCCCAGCTCTCCAACACCCGCGGACCATGCAGTTTATCCGAGTTTTGACATTTTCGTAGATCACAAAATTTCTCATCACTGAGCATGAGAACTTTCTGATCAGCGTGAGGGCGTGAGAGTTTGCTTGAGGGCGTGAGTCTCACGCTCAAAGCGTGAGAGTTGGCAGCCCTGGATATGGGGAGAAGGTAGGCACGGGTTATTGATAGGGGACGATCAGCCATGATCACAATTAATGGCAGTGCTGACTCGAAGGGCCGAATGGCCTCCTCCTGCACCTGTTTTCTATGTTTTCTATCATCTAAACTGAATCGGTAAAAATGTCTAACGCTAGTATGTTTTTTTTAAGGACCTGAAGTAGAAGGTTTATTAATAGGTCCCAGAATTTAAAAACAAACCTTAACCTTCATTTATAATCCTGCTAATAATATTCACAGTCAAAGATTGATTATCCTACTTAAATACTCCTGGAGGATGCCCTGACTGGTAAAGGTGCAACTTAGCTACGTACTTGCAAATGTCAATGCTGATAGGCTCTTATAGAAGCCAGATACAGTCACCTTCCCAAGGGGATTTTTTATTTAAATTGTGTAGCTTTATCCATAAGAGGGACCAACAGTTCTCACCCCCCCCCCCCCCCCCCCCCCACCCCCACCTCCCCCAAATCTACTGCAGTATCCAGAGGTGGACATGCTGTCATGGTTCATCTCTGTCCCAGCATTGACTTTGATTTAGAGTTAACTAATATCTAACAAATTTAACATTCCAACTTTCTTCACACACTGAATATACTCTGAGTGACCTTTCTAGAGCTGCTCAAAGAATAAACAATTTATTTAGATAGACAGAAAATGCTGGAGCACTCCATCATTTTGTGTCTATCTTCGGTATAAACCGGCATCTGCAGTTCCTTCCGACACAAACAATTTCTTAGCCAGAGGGTAGTCAATTTGTGAATCTCATTGCCACAGACAGCTGTGGAGGCAGGGTCATTGCATATTTTTAAAGCAGAGATTGACAGGTTCGTGATTAATAGGGGCGTCGAAGGTTACGGGGAGAAGGCAGGAGAATGGGGCTGAGAGGGAAAAATAGATCAGCCTTGATCAAATGACGGAGCAGTCGATGGGCCAATTAGGCCTAATTCCCTAGCCCTCTAAGGATATGTGATGAATTTTCCTGGATTTTCCTGACCATTTTCCAATGGTAATAGATCTATCTAAAAGAGACACCATTGGTAACCTCCATTGCTCTCTTTCTCTCTCGTGCAGTACAATACGTTACTGTTTTCAATGAGATTCGGTCTGACCAGCAGCATATGCTGGCTATTTATTCCACCCATGTCTACTCTAATCACAAATAACAAGATTTTTTACATTATTTTTACTAACAAAGAAAAGCTATACTGGTGATCTGGCAGATTCTCATTCCTTTTTTCACACTTCCAGGAAATGCAAGTTAATTTTAAGTAACAGATCACAGGAAATTAAAAGAAAGCTCAATAAACTAATTGCAAATTACATTGTGTTTACTGAGGGGGCCTTCACAGTGTTGATTGGAAATATGTTTTGAAGGCTACTGATTATGGTTTCATGATAGCAAACTCTGTATTATCAAAACACCAGTTGAAAGTGCATGTATTGCAATAAAATGGAGTACAAATACAGACTCGAGGATCTGATTAAAAATGGTATTTAAAACATTATTAAATGACTGAAGGACTTAACCAGTACACTTAGTTTTATTTGTTATCTAATTCTGTGTATTAAACATAAAATAACTTAATCTGCAATAGTTACAGACTTAAATGGTATTATTGTAATAAGGCTCTTGCTAAATTGTTCACATTGTTTACAGAGGGTGGGGCAGCTGAAATAGAAAGATGTGCAAATTTTAAATCATTAAGGCTCCAGACTAATCTTTTTTATAGCTGCTTTGGGAATTAGATAGGAACAGTTTGTGCTAAACCATTTTTATTCAAGGACTATCTTATTTCCAAAGCTAAATTAAGATGACAGTGCCAATGGCTTCCCTTTCTGTCAGCAGACCCTACCAACTAGAATCTTTGTCAAACCACAATGAATAGAAACCAACATTGGGTGAAAGCATGTGTAAGAAACAACTGCAGATGCTGGTTTAAATCTAAGGTAGACACAAAATGCTGCAGTAACTCAGTGAGACAGGCAGCATCTCTGGAGAGAAGGAATGGGTGACGTTTCGGGTCGAGATGGGTCTCGAACCCGAAACGTCACTCATTGGGTGAAAGCATCCACTGGTGGATGTGAAAACCAATGGCAAGGAAGGGGTTGTTCAGAAGGAATTATAGGTTGGCATATCATTGTATACTTCAATCAACTAATTGTCTTGAGGAGATTTCATCATAAAAGTTGATCAATTGTGGAATTTCTAATCGGTTCACTGATTTCTGCGAGATGTCCTATAGAAGGTTGCAAGAAAACACCCTTTGTAAGAACAGAAAATCACTGGCAGCAACTACTGAATTTCTCCTTTCTGCTCTATGCGAGAGATCCATTTGTTGTGGTTCGATTTCCATCTCTAACAATAAATTTGGGCTGATGTAACATTTATGAATATTCGAAAACAGATTGTGATCAGAAAGATAACATTTAAAAGAACAAATTCAATCAAAACCCAGCTACAATGAAAGGAAATAAAACAGAAAATACTGGAAATACTCAGCAAGCCAGACTGAGACTGTGAAGAGAAAAACATTTTAGCTCAAAGAACTTCGAAAGTAACCCATGCTTACCTTTTCTCCAACAACTTATATACACATAATATTCCATTATGCCTCTAACTAATCAACTGAAATATGGATTAATTCACTTTCAAATCATAATATTCTATACAAAATAAACATTGTTGAGATATATTCATATATACATAGAAAATAGGTGCAGGAGTAAGCCATTCAGCACTTCGAGCCGGCACCACTATTCAATGTGATCATGGCTGATCATCCACAATCATACAATCACACTGCAAATTTGCGAATGTTTCTTTTAATCCCTTCATGTAAATCATTAATCTATATTACTAAAAGTCTGTTCTTGACCGCTTTTGGCCTTCTGTGCTGCGATTTCCAAGAGAACGCCACCACCTACGGCCGTCATTTTTGGCCACCTCGCTCAGAGCCCCCCTCCGCCGCATGTGTGCCGAAATTTTTTCCAGTTGATGAAAAATGACAGAGATATTAATGATTTTACAAAATTCCCCATTCTCTCTGCTGCTCCCGCTGGCGGCAGGGGGGGATGGACTATAAAACCAGGAAGTGGTGTGCCTCAATTAGTCTGCAAGCTGAAGGAAGGCAGAGGGTCACGTTTCTCTGAGCTGTGAATAACAATGAACACATGTCCACACAACTGTGAGTAAGTACCCTTAATGTGGTTTGAAAATGAAAATATGGTTAAAGTAAAAAAGCACTGCCTGCAAATGGTTGTTTGGGGGGTTTGGGTTGAAATAAAAAGGCACTCTCTCTCCCCCCATCTCCTCTCCTCTCCTCCCACCCCCCCCCCCTCTCCTCTCCTCCCCCCCCTCTCCTCTCCTCCCCCCCCCCCCTCCCCCCTCCTCTCCCCCCCTCTCCTCTCCCCCCCTCTCTCCTCTCCCTCCTCTCCCCCCCTCTCCTCTCCCCCTCCTCCCATCCATCCCCTCCCCCACCGTCCCTCCCCTCCCCCACCGTCCCTCCCCTAAACCCCCCTCCCCACACCCCTAACGCCTTCCCTCCACCCCCCCTCCCCGCTCCCCCCCTCCCCTCACCTCACCCCCCTCAGCACACCCCCTCACTCCCCTCTACTCTCTCCCCCCCTCCCCCTCTCTCTTTCTCCCACTCCTCCCCTCCATCACCGTCCCTTCCCTAAACCCTCCTCCCCTCCACACACCCCTACCCCCTTCCCTCCACCCTCCCTGCTCCCCACCTCCTCCCCTCACCTCTTCCCCTCCCCTCCCCTCACCTCTCCCCCCCTCTCTCCCCCTCACTCTCACCCTCTCTCTCTCTCCTCCTTTCCACCCCCACCACCCCCCTCTCACCCACCCTCCCTCTTCTCCTCCTCGCCACCCCCCTCTCCCTCTTGCCCCTCTCTCTGTGTCTCCGCCCCTTCTCTCTCTGCCCTCACTCTCTACACCCCCCCCCCCCCCCCCCCTCTAGATGTGACTGCAAGTTGGGGGCTATGCGTCAGTAGATAGGGTGGTTATGGGGTAAAAGGAGCAAATTAATAATATTAATATAATATCAAGGGGGGTAATTAGCGTGAGTGCGGGGGGGGATAGTTAGTGTGTGTGACGCTGCATGCCGCCTCCCTCCCCCCCCCCCCCCCACAACTGCACGTTGGGGGAACAGACCCAACGGGTCTGCACTTGGTCTAATATATATTATAAATAGCTGCGGTCCCAACTACCTGCCATTCTGTTAATTCCTACTCTTTGTTACCCGTCTGCCAACTAATTTTCAATCCATGTCAATACCATGTGCTCTAATTTTGCCAACTAATCTCCTATGTGGGACCTTATCAAAGGCTTTCTGAAAGTCCAGACACACTACATCCACTGGCTCTTCCTTACCAATTTTACTTGTTATATCCTCAAAAAATTCCAGATTAGTCAAGCAAGAATTCTCCTACGTAAATCCATGCTGTCTTGGACTGATCCTGTTACTGCTATCCAAATGCACTGCTATTTTATCTTTAATAATTGACTCCAGCATCTTCCCTACCACCGATGTCAGGCTAACTGGTCCATAATTCCCTGCTTTATCTCTCCCTCTCGTCTTAAAAAGTGCAATAACATTAGCTACCCTCCAATCCACAGGAACTGAGCCAGTATCTATAGAACATTGGAAAATGATCACCTATACGTCCACAATTTCCAGAGCCACCTCTTCAAGTACCCTGGGATGCAGACCATCAGGCCCTGGGGATTTATCAGCCTTCAGTCCCATCAGTCTACCCAACACCATTTCCTGCCAAATGTGAATTTCGTTCAGTTCCTCTGTCCCCTAGTGCATCTGGGAGACTGGTTCTGTCTTCACTAAGGAAGACACAAGCAAAGTACATGTTCAACTCCTCTGCCATTTCCTTGTTCCCCATAATAAATTCATCTGTTTCTGTCTTCAAGGGACGCACATTTGGCTTGGCTAATCTTTTCCTTTTCACATACTAAAAGCTTTTACTATCCTCCTTTATATTCTTAGCTAGCTTGCATACGTACTTCATCTTTTCTCCCCATATTGCCTTCTGTTGGTGTTTAAAAGTTTCCCAATCCTCTGGCTTCCCGCTCATCTTTGCTATGTTATACGTTTTCTCTTTTAGTTTTATACTGTCCCTAACTTCCCTTGTCAGCCACGGTTGCCTCTTACTCCCCTTAGAATCTTTCCTCCTCTTTGGAATGAAATGATTCTGCATCTTCTGGATTATTCCCAGAAATTCCAGTCATTGATGTTCCACTGTCATCCCTGCTAGGATCCTTTTCCAGTCAACTTTGGGAAACTCCTCCCTCATGCCTCTATATTCCCCTTTGTTCAACTGCAATACTGACACTTCTGATTTTACCTTCTCCCTCTCAAATTGCAGATTAAAACTTATCATACTATGGTCACTACCTCATAATGATTCCTTTACCTTGAGTTCCTCAAATCCGGTTCATTACACAACACTAGGTCCAGAATTGCCTTGTCCCTGGTTGGCTCCAATAGAAGCTGCTCTAAGAATCCATCTCGGAGGCACTCTACAAACTTCCTTTCTTGTGGTCCAGTACCAACCTAATTTTCCCAGTCTACCTGCGTATTGAAATCTCCCATAACCACTGCGGCATTACCTTTGTTATATGCCAATTTTAACTCCTGATGCAACTTGCAACCTATATCCAGGTTACTGATTGAGGTCCTATAGATAACTCCCATTAGTGTATTTTTGCCCGTACAATTTCTCAGTTCTATCCACAATGACTCTACATCTTCTGATTCTATGTCACCCCTTGCAAAGGACTGAATTTCTTTCCTTACCAACAGAGCTACCACACCCCCTCTGCCCACCCGTCTGTCTTTTCGATAGGACGTATAACCCTGAATATTCAGTTCCCAGCTCTGATCCTCTTGCAGCCATGTCTCTGTAATTACCACAACATTATACCTACTAATCTCTGAGCCTGAAACTCATCCATTTTATTTCTTATACTTCGCACATTCATATATAACACTTTAAATTCAGTATTCAACTCCCCTCTCACACCGGTTTGTATTTCACCTGATCTTACTCTCATATTCCTTCTTGAACTTTCTGTCCCATTATTTTGGGTGTCTTTCATAACTTTTCCTATACTCTCTTTCCCTTTAACTCCATCCTTAAACTTCCAATTTGTCAACATTGGGTCCCAGCATCACACAGGAGGGCTGGTCATCCAACGCAATATTCCACCTCTCCACCAATTCTAATATTGGTGGCCAGTTGGGGGGGGGGGGGCTTTCTGGAGCGCTAGTATGGGTGTTGTGGGCTGAAGGGACTGGTTTCCAGAGGGCTAGTATGCAAATTGAGCGCCTAATGGATTATTGGGCTGGCGTCTCAGTCAATCAAGCCTGTTGCGCTGGCAACTCACTCACTCACGGCTGGTGGGCTGGTAGTTGACTCACGGCTAATCTTTGAAATTCTATTTCAAGCAGGGTATAAGGCCACCAAATTCAAGTGCAGTTTCTTACCACTTCTAGCAGGGTGCAAGGCCACCAAATTCAAGTGCAGTTTCATACCATATGAAGTAGGGTGCAAAGCCACTAAAGACAGCGAGTCGTGACCTCTCCCTCCTCCATCTTGCAGAGACTGAGCCACACCCACATTTCCAGGTTTTATAACCCCTCCCCCCCCCCCACCGGAAAAGGTGTGGCTTTCATGGAGTGATTGACAGGAGAGAGATTCTCAAAAAAAAAATAAAAACTAATAACACTTTTATTTTTCATTGATGGGAAGAATTCTCTGCATCTGCTCAGCGGAGGAGGGACTGAGTAAGATGGCCAAAAATCACAGCCGTAAGTGGTAGCGTTTTATCTAAAATCAATATACAGTGCAAACAGGAAGTGCATTTACAGTAGTGCCTTTTAACTTCAAGCCAATGCACCCACACCACCATTTGCAGTAAGTAGTGGCTTTCAACTTCAAACCACACCCAAGCCACCATTAGCAGTAAGAGGTGCCTTTCAACTTCAAGTCAAAGTAACCAAGCCACCATTACCAGTAAATAGTGCCTTTCAACTTCAAGCCAATGCACCCAAGCCACCATTTGCAGTATGTAGTGCCTTTCAACTTCCAGCCAATGCACCCACGCCACCATTTGCAGTAAGTAGTGCCTGTCAACCTCATGCCACCATTTGCAGTAAGTAGTGCCTTTCAACTTCAAGCCAATGCACCAACACCCCCATTTGCAGTAAGTAATGCATTTTAACTTCAAGCCATTGCACCCAAGCCACCATCTGCAGTAAGTAGTGCCTTTCAACTTCAAGCCACACCCAAGCCACCATTTGCAGTAAGTAGTGCCTTTCAAATTCAAGCCACACCCAAGCCACCATTTGCAGTAAGTAGTGCCTTTCAGCTTCAAGCCACACCCAAGCCATCATTTGCAGTAAGTAGTGCCTTTCAACTTCAAGTCAAAGCTCCCAAGCCACCATTTGCAGTAAGTAGTGCCTTTCAACTTCAAGCCAAAGCAACCAAGCCACCATTCGCAGTAATAGTGCCTTTTAACTTCAAGCCAAAGCTCCCAAGCCTCCATTTGCAGTAAGTAGTGCCTTTCAACTTCAAGTCAAAGCTCCCAAGCCACCATTTGCAGTAAGTAGTGCCTTTCAACTTCATGCCACCATTTGCAGTAAGTAGTGCCTTTCAACTTCATGCCTCACCATTGGTGAGGCCAATTCTGGAGTATGGGGTACAATTTTGGTCGCCTAATTATAGGAAGGATGTCAACAAAATAGAGAGAGTACAGAGGCGATTTACTAGAATGTTGCCTGGGTTTCAGCAACTAAGTTACAGAGAAAGGTTGAACAAGTTAGGGCTTTATTCTTTGGAGCGCAGAAGGTTAAGGGAGGACTTGATAGAGGTCTTTAAAATGATGAGAGGGATAGACAGAGTTGACGTGGATAAGCTTTTCCCACTGAGAGTAGGGAAGATTCAAACAAGGGGACATGACTTGAGAATTAAGGGACAGAAGTTTAGGGGTAACATGAGGGGGAACTTCTTTACTCAGAGAGTGGTGGCTGTGTGGAATGAGCTTCCAGGGAAGGTGGTGGAGGCAGGTTCGATTTTATCATTTAAAAATAAATTGGATAGTTATATGGACGGGAAAGGAATGGAGGGTTATGGTCTGAGCGCAGGTATATGGGACTAGGGGAGAATACGTGTTCGGCACGGACTAGAAGGGTCGAGATGGCCTGTTTCCGTGCTGTAATTGTTATATCGTTATATGGTTATATGGTTATTTGCAGTAAGTAGTGCCTTTCAATGTCAAGACACACCCAAGCCAAGCCAACCAGGGGAGGGGGGAGGGGGCGCTTTCTGGAGCGCTAGTATGAACCATTTTAGAACCAAAGAAATATTTTTTGCAAGCTTTAGAACCAATAGAGACACTTTTTGCAAGCTTTAGAACCAATAGACATTTTTTGCAAGCTTTAGAACCAATAGACCTTTTTTGAAAGCTTTAGAACCAATAGATTTTTTTGCAAGCTTTAGAACCAATACATTTTTTTGCAAGCTTTAGAGCCAATAGACACTATTTTGCAAGCTTTATAACCAATAGACACATTCTGCAAGCATTTTAGAACCACTAAGGGCACTTACATTTGAGTTGACATGTGTTCAGTGTTATTCACAGCTCAGAGAAACGTGACCCTCTGCCTTCATCTTGAAGAGACTGTGTGGCACACCACTTCCTGGTTTTATAGTCCCTCCCCCTGCCACCAGCGGGGGCAGCATAGAGAATGGGGAATTTTGTAAAAACATTAATATCTCTGTTATTTTTAATCGACGGGAAAAATCCTCGGCACACATGCGGCGGAGGGGGGCTCTGAGCAAGGTGGCCAAAAATGACGGCCGTAGGTGGCGGCGTTCTCTCTGAAACCGCAGCACAGATGGCCAAAACTGGTCAAGAACAGACTTTTAGTAATATAGATATATATCTATATTAAGTGCATGGCAATTGTGCGATGGGAGCACACTTACACCTGGACCTCCTTCCCCTCCATCTCTGGTCCTTCAGATAACTCGAATGTATTTAGGTTCTGATGCAAGGTAATTGGCCCAAAACATACACTCTGTTTTTTTCTACTCTGATGCCACCCGACCTGTTGAGTATTTCCAGCAGTTTCTGCTTCTAGTTCACTTCCAACATCTGCAGACTTTTGCTTTTGGATGTTCAGCTTGCTCTAGTCAAAGATGTTCCTATTACTTACCCCACTGAATTACACCAATGAGACCAAAAGACATTGGAGCAGAATTACACCATTCAGCTCATCGAGTCTGCTCTGCTATTTGATCATGGCTCATCTATTTTCCCCTTTTAACCCCATTCACCTGATTTCTCCCCCATAACCTTTGACACCATTACTAATCAAGAGCCAGTCATCTTCACTTTATAATTACCCAATGACTTAGTCTCCACTGCTACCAATGGGAATGAATTCCACAGATTCTCCACCCTCTGGCTAACGAAAGTCCTCATCTCCTTTCTAATGGTATATCCTTTTATTCCGAGGCTGTGCCCTGAGGTCCTAGACTCCCACTACTGGAAACATCCTCTCCACATCCATTCTACCAAGGCCTTTCATTATTCGGTTTGTTTCAAATGAGATACCCTTTCATCCTTCCAAATCTCTGATGAATCATCCTAGGCATCTCTCAGGAACACGAGAACAAAAATGTTTCCCATATCGTGACTGAATCTGTATAATTTCCAAACTACCCACAAGAAGCAAGTAATTATATTTTAATTTGTTCCCATTTAAAGTAGTTTACAATGCTCTCAGCAAGATATCTTTGAGCAAATAGCTGCACAAGCTTGTGGAATTTTGGATAAACAGCATATCATATATAGTGAATTTAAATCTATTAAAGGGACAGTACATGCCATTGTAAATAACTGTGCTCAAAAGCTAAATTTCCATAAAATAATGCCACTATTCTCTATCCAGTGTCTAAGTGGTGAGCAATGATGAAAGGATTTTGCCATTTGTTGTACCGGTACTTTTATTTTTCAAACATTTACAGCCAATAGGAAACTAAAGCTTGCTTGCACTCATCACTGTGCCACTAATAATATTACATTATCATTGTCAATCTCTCAGTGGAATGTAACATGCATTATAACTTTTCAAAGATTTAAGACACGGGTACTCCCAAGGGATTTTTTTCCCAGTGCAGAGGTTGGTTGATTTGATGATAAACGAAGAATTCGTGCTGCAGACAAGAGAGAGTGCAATGAGCATCAAGAAACTGTGAGATCACCACATCATTAGTAAATTCACTCTTTGTTCTTGTTAGAGACTAGGGTAGTATCTTCAGAGATCATTTGTGCACAATCACAGTCTTTCATTCGCCGAGTAATAGAGAGCACTTCTCTTTTATGGGTAAGCAACCATAGAATACTACTGTACAATGTATTCCCAGTTACAGTTTTGCTGTACGAGGTTAAATGCCTTGCGACAAGTATCATTCTTGTGTGTCCTTTGACCATTTTAAGCAAAACAGCAATCATTATTCTGCAACAAGCACATCAATCACCATTAATTGAGGCAAGAAATTAATGCAGATTTCAATAACATATTGTGAATTATCAGGAAGTAATGGTCACTTCGAAACTATTTTCAGTATAAATGGGATGATTGTTGTGGATTATCTGTAATATAGATCACATTATACTGCCAACATTGCTTGTTTCTATGACACTGAACGTGCAATCCAAAGCAGCAAATGGCTAAAAATATTCCAGATTCAACAGAATGAAAATGAAACTATTAATTTTTTCATTATTTAAAAGAGACTTTTTCTGAAACATTTCAAGGGCATCTGCACAACATGGCAAGTATCAATATTTACTCTTTATTTAATGCAGGAAGCATTAGAGCTGCACTAACTTGATCTACAATGCTGCGTACACTGCTTCATCATGAGCACATCCAAGGTAATCTCATTTTTTTTAAATCATTCACAATATAGAAAGATTCCTTATTAATTAGCTCCTTTTGAAGAAAGCTCAAGGTGACATACTTAAAAGAGAAAATAACGATTACAAAAAGCAAAACAACTCAGAAGAGCTTGGACAGGTTTGCCTGTGACCACCTCTTCTAGTTTTTAGGATAGGTGAATTTATTACATTAAAACCTGATAGAAACACTCCCAAGACACAAACCATTACCAAACATTTTTCAGACAGACATTCCTACAGGGGAGACCTTCAATGGCATTTTCGAGCAGCATCATCGGTATTTTTGGGACAGCTTGGTGGAAGATGGAAACGGTAAGTCGCCAGCATGAGCCACAATTGGAACAGGCAAAATATGGGCGGGGGATGAAGGGAAAATGACACCCAAAAGGTGGCACGTAGTGATGTCACTGAGTGCCATTGACAAAGGATGCACAGGGATTCTCTCTTCATTGGTACCTCAAAATTGCTTGTAGATCCCAATTTACACAAGCCGATGAATCTCACAGGTGTTTGAAGGGCAGAGAGGACTCGATGGATCAAATGGCCTACTTCTGAACTTATAAAAGGAGTTGGAAATTATGCTTTGTCCAGATTAGCTGGACAAATCCAGATTAGCTGGACTTTTCCTACTTCTCAGTCAATTAGTTATTGGATCCTTTTGTTCTTCTACCCCACTTAAGCCCCTGTCCCACTTAGGAAACCTGAACGGAAACCTCTGGAGACTTTGCGCCCCACCCAAGGTTTCCCTGCAGTTCCCGGAGGTTGCAGGTAGTTGCCGGAGGTTGCAGGTAGTGGAAGCAAGTAGGGAGACTGACAAAAACCTCCGGGAACCGCACGGAAACCTTGGGTGGGGCGCAAAGTCTCCAGAGGTTTCTGTTCAGGTTTCCTAAGTGGGACAGGGGCATTAGGATCTTATTTCCAAAGTTACAGGTAACCTTTTTACTCTGCTCGTGAAAACACAATGCTTCATCTTCATCGAGGGGATCAGAGGGTATGGAGAGAAGGCAGGTACGGGATACTGAGTTGGATGATCAGCCATGATCATATTGAATGGCGGTGCAGGCTCGAAGGGCCGAATGGCCTACTCCTGCACCTAATTTCTATGTTTCTATGTTTCTATCTGTGTTGAGGTTTATTTGCCAATAAGATTCCCATTCTGCAGATATAACAGTTCAATTTCATCTGAATCACAGGACAGATCAACATTTTTGTAAAGAAGAAAGTAGACCTCAAGATCTCTCAAATATTTAACTATTTTATAGGCCCATAGATCAAACATGATTCCAAGCAAATGGAAAATGTTAACTTCCTTACAAGAGAGAAAATAAATGGTTTAAAATGTCCAAGGACAGCATATGCAAATACAAGTACTTCCAGTGATAAAAAAAGTCAAGGAAACAAAGAACTACAATGTGTTCTTCAAAAGTATTTGTAGAATTGTAGAAGTGTTAATTAATGTGCATCTCTAAAATGACATGTAATTTTAATTGTTCAAGAAGGAACTGCAGATGCTGGAAAATCGAAGGTACACAAAAATGCTGGAGAAACTCAGTGGGTGCAGCAGCATCTATGGAGCGAAGGAAATAGGTAACGTTTCGGGCTGAAACCCTTCTTCAGACTCGAGGGTGAAGACTATTCCATGCTTTAATTGTGCGGGAGAAACATAGAAACGTAGAAAACAGGTGCAGGAGGAGGCCATTCGGTCCTTCGAGCCAACACCACCATTCATTGTGATCATGGCTGATCGTCTCCGATCAATAACCTGTGTCTGCCTTCTCCCCATATCCCTTGATTCCACTAGCCCCTAGAGCTCTATCTAACTCTCTCTTAAATCCATCCAGTGATTTGTCCTCCACTGCCCTCCGTGGCAGGGAATTCCACAAATTCACAACTCTCTGGGTGAAAAAGTTTTTTCTCACCTCAGTCTTAAATGGCCTCCCCTTTATTCTAAAGGGCCTGTCCCACTTACGTGTCCTTGGCACGCAAATTACGCAACCTCGTCGTTGCGTTGAGGCGCACGGGCATCGTATGGCTGCACGGGGCCGGTCCCACTGAGAAGTGCGGAGGGGTATGTAGTTGTGCGCGACATCACGCGGGGCTCCCAAATTTTTGTAGCGAACAAAATCTTCGCGCGCCAACGGCCTGTCGAGTAACTGACGACAAAAGTGGGACAGGCCCAAGACGCAGGCAAACGATTGCCGAGCTCGGCCTGGGGCTCACGGCCGTTGCGGTCCGGATCCGCCCCCATTCCTACTCCCAGAGCGGGGCCAAGAAAATTGAGAATAGACACAAAATGTTTCTATAAGAACCCCCCCCCCCCCCATCCTTCTAAACTCCAGTGAATACAAGCCTAGATTTTTCAATCTTTCCTCATATGACAGTCCCGCCATCCCAGGGATCAATCTCGTGAACCAACGCTGCACTGCCTCAATCACAAGGATATCCTTCCTCAAATTAGGAGACCAAAACTGTACACAATACTCCAGATGTGGTCTCACCAGAGCCCTATACAACTGCAGAAGAACCTCTTTACTCCTATCCTGAAATCCTCTTTTTTATGTAGGCCAACATTCCATTAGCTTTCTTCACTGCCTGCTGTACCTGCACGCCAACTTTCAGTGACCGGTGTACAAGGACACCCAGATCTCGCTGTACCTCCTCCTTACCTAACCTAACCCCATTGAGATAACAATCTGCCCCCTTGTTTTTGCCACCAAAGTGGATAACCTCACATTTATCTACACCATACTGCATCTGCCACGCATCTGCCCACACACTCAACCTGTCCAGGTCACCCTGCAACCTCCTAACATCCTCTTCACAGCTCACACTGCCACCCAGCTTTGTGTCATCCGCAAACCTACTAATGTTGCTCTTTGCGGCACATTAAGGACCCCTATCATCCATCACACTACATCTTCTCCATTCTATCATCTGGGAAGAGGTACAGGAGCATCAGCTGCAAAACCAACATGGTGTTACACAGCTTCTTTCCAAAGGCAATAAGACTGGTTAACGGACTGTGGCCCGTCCCCATATATCATACACCAACACATCTAACCTCGCCCTTACTTTGACAGCTAGGCACCTGTCAAAGCAAAGCCACTGTTCGGTCTGAATGTCTGTTTTTATTTCAATTTTTAGGCCTATTTTAGATATGTTAATTTTAATATTAAAGCTATATGTATTTATTCTGTTTTTATTAACTGCACTGACGGGAACTGATTGAGAAACAATGTTTTGTTTCTTCTGTGTATGTAAGTACTCAGTAAAATGACATTAAAGTAAATACTGAAATACTAAATACTCCACTCGCCACTGCCTGCCATTCTGAAAAGGACCCGTTCACTCCTACTCTTTGCTTCCTGTCTGCCAACCAATTTTCTATCCACATCAACACCCTACCCCCAATACCATGTGCTCCAATTTTAGTCACCAGTCTCCCTTATCAAAGGCTTTCTGAAAGTCTACACTACACCCACTGGCTCCCCTTCATCCATTTTACTTGTCACATCCTCATAAAATTCCAGAAGATCAGTCAAGCAAGATTTTCCTTTCATAAATCCATGCTGACTTGGACTAATCCATTTACTGCTATCCAAATGCCCCATTATTATCTCTTTAATAATTGACTCCAGCATCTTTCCCACCACCGAAGTCAGGCTAACTGGTCTGTAATTCCCCGTTTTCTCTCTCTCGCTCCTTTCTTGAAAAGTGGGATAACATTAGCTATCCTCCAATCCACAGGAACTGATTCTGAATCTATTGAATATTGGAAAGTGATCACCAATGCGTCCACTATTTCTCGAGCCACCTCCCTGAGGTCCCTGGGATGCAGACCATCAAGCCCAGGGGATTTATCATCCTTCAGTCCCATTAGCCTACGCAATACTATGTCTCGCCTAATGAAAATTTCTTTCAGTTCCTCGACCCCCTTAGATCCTCTGTCCTCCAGTACTTCTGGGAGATTGTTTGTGTCTTCCTTAGTGAAGACAGATCCGAAGTACCTGTTCAACTCTTCTGCCATTTCCTTGTTCCCCATAATAATTTCACCCGTGTCTGCCTTCAAGGGACCCACATTTGACTTTGTTATTCTTTTTCCCTTAACATATCTAAAGAAGCTTTTACTGTCCTTCTTTATATTCCTGGCCAGCTTCCCCTTGTACTTCATCTTTTCAGCCCGTATTGCCCGTTTTGTTTCCTTCTGTTGTCCTATGAAAGTTTCCCAATCCTCTGGCTTCCGGCTACTCTTTGCTGTGTTATACATCTTTTCTTTGAGTTTTATTCTATCCCTAACTTCTCTTGTCAGCCACGGTTGCCTCCTACTCCCCTTAGAATCTTTCTTCCTTTTTGGAATGAAATGATCATGCGTCTTGCCCAGAAATTCCTGCCATTGCTGTCCCACCGTCATTCCTGCTAGGATCCCTTTCCAGTCTACCTTGGCCAGTTCCTCTCTCATGCCTTCATAATCCCCTTTGTTCAACTGCATCACTGCCGATTTAACCTTCTCCTTCTTAAATTGCAGATTAAAACTAATCATATTATGATCACTACCTCCAAGCGGTTCCTTTACCTCGAGTTCTCTTATCAAATCTGGTTCATTGGACAACACTAAATCCAGAATTGCCTTTTCTCTGGTCGGCTCCATTATAAGCTGCTCTAAGAATCCATCTCGGAGTCACTCTCCAAACTCTCTTTCTTGGGGTCCTGAACCAACCTGAGTTTCCCAGTCTACCTGCATATTGAAATCCCCCATCACCACAGTGGCATTACCTTTGTTACATGCCAGTTTTAACTCCTGCTGCAACTTACACCCTACATCCGGGCTACTATTTGGAGGTCTGTAGATAACACCAATTAGTGTCTTGCCTTTGCAATTCCTCAACTCAATCCACAGTGACTCTACCTCATCAGTCCCTATGTCTTCCCTCACAAGGGACTGAATTCCATTCCTCACCAGAAGAGCTATACCCCCCCCCTCCCCACCTGCCTGTCCTTTCTATAGGATGCATAACCCTGAATATTAAGTTCCCAGTCCCGATCCTCCTGCAGCCACGTCTCAGTAATCCCCACAATGTCATATCTACCAACGTCTAACTGAGCCTCAAGCTCATCTACTTTACTTCTTATACTTCGCGCATTCAAATACAATACTTTTAATTCCTTATGAATCTCACCATTCACATCGATCCCTATTACACTTGGCCATACTCTCCTATCCCTTTGTGAGCTTCCTTTCCTGTTAATTCTGGGGTCATTAACCATCCCTTTACTCTCTTTCCCTTTAACTCCATCCTTGACTATCCCATTTGACACCCTTTATTCAGTTTAAAACCACCCGTGTAGCAGTGGCAAACCTGCCTGTCAAAATGCTGGTCCCCCACCTGTTAAAGTGCAATCCGTCCCTTTTGTACAGTTCCCCCTTACTCCAAAACAGATCCCAGTGGTAAAAGAATCTAAATCCCTGCCCCCTGCACCAGTTCCTCAGCCACACATTCCGGTCCAGTATCTCCCTGTCCCTGCTCACGCCAGCACGAGGAACTGGAAGGAAACCGGAGATAACCACCCTGGAGGTCCTGCTTTTCAGCACTTTTCCGAGCTCTCTAAAGTCACGCTTCAGAATATTCATCCCCTTCTTTCCGACATCGTTTGTGCCAACATGCACTACAACTCCCGGCTGTTTACCTTCGCCCTTGAGGATTTTCTCTCCATGGAGCAGCCAGCATCTCTGGATAGAAGAAATTGGGTGACATTTCGGTGACCCTTCTTTAGACTCCCACTGGTTTTAGTTTCATTTAATGATACAGCGTGGGAACAGGCCCTTCGGCCCACCGAGTCCACGCCGACTACCTGTACACTAGTTCTATCCCACACCTTAGCGACGTAAGTCAAGAGTGTTTTGGTCTCTCATGTCCCAGTTAGAACAATGAAATCCTTGCAGCAGCACAACAGAATATGTAAACATAGTACTCTGTAAACAATGGTATAAACGAGAAAACAAAACAGTGTATATTTATATATGAATATATAACTGTGTGTGTGTGTGTGTGTGTGTGTGTGTGTGTGTGTGTGTGTGTGTGTGTGTGTGTGTGTGTGTGTGTGTGTGTGTGTGTGTGTGTAATATATATACACCCACACACACAATTTCCCTCCTGGGATTAATAAAGTTCTATTGTATAGTATTCTGTAGGAAGGAACTGCAGATGCTGGTTTAAACTGAAGATAGACACAAAAAGCTGGAGTAACTCAATAGGTCAGACAGAATCTCTGGACAAAAGGAAAATATTACGTTTTGGGTTGGGTCTGAAAAAGGTTTCTGCACACCTTTGGAATGTGGAAGAAAACAAGAGCACCCGGAGAAAACCCATGCGATCAAAGGGAAAAGGAGCAAACTCCATACAGACAGCACCCATATTCAGGATCAATTTTGGGTCTCTGGCACTTTTAGGTAGCAACTTTATGGCCAATGTACTGCCCCATAGTCTTGAACTGAATTAAAACATACAGTAGCTGTAAAGGGGGACATAGTGTCACTTAGAGATTTAAGACTGTTAATGGATAATTTCTTTGTTTTAGTAAACAAAGTTATCAACGTATAATTTTTTGTGTGTTGGAAAACAAAATATAGTGGCACAGCTGGTAGACTTGCTGCCTCACACGCCAGAGATCTGTGTTCGATCCTGTCCTCGGGCACTGTCTGTGTTGAATTTGCACATTCTCCCTGCAAGCGTGTGGGTTTCCTCCCACATCCCAAAGACGCTTTGGCTTTGTTGGTTAACTTGTCTCTGTAAAATTGCCCCTAATGTGTAGGGAGTGGGTGAGGAAAGTGGGATAACAGAACTTGTGTGAATGGGTGGTAAACAAAAAAAGCTGGAGAAACTCAGCGGGTGATGCAGCATCTATGGATCGAAGGAATAGGCGACGTTTCGGGTCGAGACCCTTCTTCAGACTGATGTCTGGGGGGGAGGGTGGGAAAAAGAAAGGAAGAGGCTGAGACAGTAGGCTGTGAGAGAGATGGGAATGGGAGGGGAAGGAGGGAGAAAGCAAGGACTACCAGAAATTGGAGAAGCCAATGTTCATACCGCTGGGGTGTAAACTACCCAAGAGGAATATGAGGTGTTGCTCCTCCAATTTGCGGTGGGCCTCACTCTGGCCATGGAGGAGGCCCAGGACAGAAAGGTCAGATTCAGAATGGAAGGGGAGTTGAAGTGCTGAGCCACCGGGAGATGAAGTTGGTTATTGCGAACTGAATGGAGGTGTTGTGCGAAGCGATCGCCAAGCCTGTGCTTGTTCTCACCAAGGTTTATCATACACTGAATAATCCACCCACATTTTTGTTTGGAAGTGGAAAGAAATAATAGAAATTGCATTCATTGAGTTGAGTGCATAAAAAGAGTTGAGATACAGTATTATAATTTTGCTGCATGTCATTGTGGTATATATTATGTATTGATTTGTGAATATGTTTAGTTTGTGACTTTATTTGAAGCAGAAATGTCTTCTACAGTTGTATAGGGCTCTGGTGAGACCACATCTGGAGTATTGTGTACAGTTTTGGTCTCCTAATTTGAGGAAGGACATCCTTGTGATTGAGGCAGTGCAGCGTAGGTTCACGAGATTGATCCCTGGAATGGCGGGACTGTTATATGAAGTAAAATTGAAAAGACTATACTTGTATTCACGGGAGTTTAGAAGGATGAGGGGGATCTTATAGAAATATATAAAATTATAAAAGGACTGGACAAGCTAGATGCAGGAAAAATGTTCCCAATGTTGGGCGAGTCCAGAACCAGGGGCCACAGTCTTAGAATAAAGAGGAGGTCATTTAAGACTGAGGTGAGAAAAAACTTTTTCACCCAGAGAGTTGGGAATTTATGGAATTCCTTGCCACAGAGGGCAGTGGAGGCCAAATTACTGGATGGATTTAAGAGCGAGTTAGATAGAGATCTAGGGGCTAGTGGAGTCAAGGGATAGGGGGAGAAGGCAGGCACGGGTTATTGATTGGGGACGATCAGCCATGATCACAATGAATGGCGGTGCTGGCTCAAAGGGCCGAATGGCCTCCTCCTGCACCTATTTTCTATGTTTCTATGTTTCTAAATGATATGTGAATGCTTCACTGAGCATAATTCCGACTGGTAACTATGCACTTCGTCCAAGCACATTATCGCACGCGTCATGCAAGCTGTCTTAAATGACCACCTAAACTGTCATTTGGCAACCTAAAATGTTGCCTAGGTTGCCCGGCTGGAAACAGAGAAAAAAGTTAAGTGAGAGCCCAGTTAATGCCCCTGTGAGAAATACTGTGCATTCACTCCATCTATTCCCCTCATGATTTTATGTGCCTCTTAAAGCTCCTCAGCCTCCTGCATTCCAAGGAATAAAACCTGCCCAACCTTTCCCAATAGCTCTGGTCCCAATTCCCGAAGGTCCTGGCAAAGTCCTGAAAAATCCTCAGGCAAAATCCTCAAAAATCTTCTGTGCACTCCTTACAGCTTAATGGTGTTTTTCTTATCAGAGGATGATGAAGACTGAACACAACACCCCAAGTGCAGCCTCACCAACACCTTATGCACCTGTAACATAACATCTAAACTTCTATACTCAGTTCCCTGACAGATGAAGATCCTGCATGCCAAAATCCTTCTTCGCCATCCTTGCATTTACCTGCAACACCACTTTCAGGGAACTAAGTAATTGTACTCCTAGATCCCTCTGCGCTATACGCACCAGTGACATATGCACCAGGGCCACAACAACGAAATGCATTCTTGTCACAGCTATATAGGCACATAAAACACAACAAACAACAAATAGATAATAATAATAATAATAATGGATGGGATTTATATAGCGCCTTTCTAATACTCAAGGCGCTTTACATCGCATTATTCATTCACTCCTCAGTCACACTCGGTGGTGGTAAGCTACTTCTGTAGCCACAGCTGCCCTGGGGCAGACTGACGGAAGCGTGGCTGCCAATCTGCGCCTACGGCCCCTCCGACCACCACCAATCACTCACACACATTCACACACAGGCAAATGTGGGTGAAGTGTCTTGCCCAAGGACACAACGACAGTATGCACTCCAAGCGGGATTCGAACCGGCTACCTTCCGGTTGCCAGCCGAACACTTAGCCCATTGTGCCATCTGTCGTCCCTAAACAATAAATCCTAATATTTTAGGTAAACCAGACCATGATAGTGTAAACCAAAGTATATAGCACAAGGTTTGTAAAGCAATTTCCATAGTACCTTATTGGCAAGGTTGTGCAATTTGGTCAAGAATCAATTCTTGAACATGGAGGTAATGGTTCTAAGTTATGCAGTCTAGTTTCACCCTGGGATAAAGATAGATAACATAGCCTACAGAATATTGAACAGTACAACATATGACCAGGCCCACCAGCCCACAATGTCTGTGCCCGATATAATGCCAGGATGTACTCACAGCCTGCACTTAATCCTTTCCCGTTTTATATGCAGTATTTCCATGTGAACTTAAGTTTGCCGTTGACAAAAGTGCCAAAGCATAATGTACGTATGTCACTAAGCAACACAGGAAAGACAGTACACCAAAATTTGCAATGAAACTTTTGCCCTTTAACTTGCATTGACCTTAGCACAAGAAAAGCTGGTGTAGTAATGTGTGCCAGTTAATGGGGAAGCAGCTGTGAAGGAGCTGCAGCTTGCCATTAAAGGACAGGATGTGATACTGGCAGAAGAGTAGGATAATTGTTCACAGTCATGCAGCAAACAAGAGAACAAAAATGCTATCTTTGATAGTGAATGGCTGAAGGTCCAAGGGATGAAAAAAAGGGAGAGGAACCCAACTTGGAGACAAATTGCCAAACTGATTGTTAATCAAGTGCACCCAGGCTCACAGCCAACAGGTTCAAACCTAGGGAGAAGGCTTTTGTGCAGGGGAAGCAGTTGGAAAGGATGCTTTAAGCATTTTGTAAAATAGCATTATAGTGGATATTTTTTTTAATCTATTGTGCGGTTCCACAATAGACCAGTGGCCAGAGTGCTAAATAAATGGGAAGAAATGCAACTGTTTGCATTAACAGCCATCCTTTGTAGTTCTCGCCTTCAATCGCAGTTTGCATGTACATCTGCCTTGCACCATTCGTACATTGTGCCCATGCATCTGCCAAAGTTAAGATGTAGAATAAGCAGTTTTAATTAACAGCCTCAATGACTTTAACATTAACCTGTTTGAACTGAATGTTCAGAAATGTGTAGGATTTTTCACCCAGGGGTAAACAGTATTTCTTCATGTTTGACATAGCTTGAGGTTTAATTTAATTACGTTTCCATATTATGTTTGCAGGCGTAATGCAGCATTTGATGTTTATTTCAATAAGTTGCAAATGCTATCTGGGAAAATTCACGCAAACCTGAATGCATCAGCTCATTATTATGTCACGCAAAATGCTCATTCCCAGCACAACCTAATCCCAGACGAGCACTATTGCTGGGCACAAAGTACTGGAGTAACTCAGTGGGTCAGGAGGCACCCTGGAGAACATGGATAGGTGACGTTTCGGGTCGGGATCCTCCTTCAGACCGATCACCTATCCATGCTCTCCAGGCATTCTGCCTGACCCGCTGAGTTACTCCAGTATTTTGAATCCTTCTTTTGTAAAACAGAATCTGCAGTTCCATGTTTCTATTATTACATCATTCAGTTATACAAAGATTTTGTACACCTATCAATCCCAAAAGCAGTGAGAGCAGAAATGTATAACTTGCACAAACACTTTCAGGAACTTATCGTGTTTTAGCCAAAACCTTGGGACAACACAATGATATTACAGTATTTCACATTTAATTAATGCGAAGTATCTGTGGATTAATTTTAGTTGTTCTTTAAAAAAGTGGGTCAGAAATTCACACTTGAAACTAAATGGGGTACAGGCTGAGTTTGTTGCAGTACTACTGGAAAATGATTTTTTGGCGTCACCTTCTGTTCAAGGCTTTTATTTTTGCTCAGAGGAAAACCCATTCACATTTTTACACAATTGTGCAGGTTACCCATGCATGACTGTACATTCCACAGTGAAAACCCTGTGCTGTACAATATAATTGCGGGATCTCAATGTGGTAGGGCTTAACTGACTCTGCTGATGTCAGACATAACATAAGATCATAAGTGATAGGAGTAAAATTAAGCCATTCAGCCCATCAAGTCTACTCTGCCATTCAATCATCGCTGATCTATCTCGCCCTCCTAACCCCATTGTCCTGCCTTCTCCCCATAACCTCTGACACCTGTACTAATCAAGAATGTTTGAATGGCAGAGTAGACGATGGGCCGAATGGCCTAATTCTACACCTATCACATGATCTTATGATTGCATATGCACAATTCACTGTGGCAGCAAAGGCATATAAAGTACATCACAAAGCAATAAACATCAATCAGTACCAGCTTATTTTGTCTAGTGTACCATTGAACCATTCCAATGTGCATCAAACACACACATCTGTGCAATCCAATAATTCAATCTACAAAATATAAGATCCCAATTGCATTTAGCTATTAATTTTACCCTACAATTCAATCATAAATGCATAAATACATGTTTGTATGTCTAGGCCCTGGCCTCCCAGTGGAACTGGTAATCAGTGATTTAGATGATAGTTTTGCTGTGAATCCATTCTGTGGGCATCATCACCCGCTTGAAGTAATGAATAGCCTAAGCAAGGATATGTTCTTCAGTATACAGAAAAGCTGTTGAAATGCACTAATAATTGGACAACAATTGTGCCTACTTGATTTGTGTGTATTAAACAGACCCTCCAAATCTCTTCAAATAAATACAGATGTTCTTTTCAGTCTTAGAAAATCAAGCAAACTAAACCTCATTTGTTTAATGCCCAAAATTATGGCACGGAATTGGGTCTCTCAAATGGAGTAAACATTGTACCTTTCCAACAACCAAAGGACAATTTTCTTCTTGTCCTTGTAAATATTGCATCCTAAAGCTCCATACGACAGGAATTGTATCGTTCCATATTTTAAAGATGTATTTTTGTGCGAGCTTTGGGGGCATACTCACAATTGCCTCATTTATCAGATCATAACAATTAGTTATTTTGTTAACCTCCAATATCATAGAAACATAGAAACATAGAAATTAGGTGCAGGAGTAGGCCATTCGGCCCTTCGAGCCTGCACCGCCATTCAATATGATCATGGCTGATCATCCAACTCAGTATCCCGTACCTGCCTTCTCTCCATACCCTCTGATCCCCTTAGCCACAAGGGCCACATCTAACTCCCTCTTAAATATAGCCAATGAACTGGCCTCGACTACCCTCTGCTGTGCAAGTACCCTATCTTGCAAATATGTGAATCTGTGTGCTTAAAGAAAAGTGTCAATAATTATTTTTTTTTGAGGTTAACTTCTAAGCCTAAACGGACCAAGTGGCTGGAGTTTTCATTGATATCTTCAACCTCTCGCTCCTGCAGTCCAAGGTCCCCATGTGCTTCAAAAAGGCTTCTATCGTAACAGTGCCCATGGCGATCCATCTCAATGACTACTGACCAGTAGCACTGAGGGGTCAAGGAAAGAGCGTTCACGTCGCGGCCCCGTTTCCACCAATCTTTCCACCACCACGCACAAGAAAAACAAGAAACACAAGTCAGACACCATTGTATGCAGATGCTGAGAAGTGTGTTCAGCTCTGGCTGAACAACTTCTAATATTGTGTGTGGACTCAATAAGAAGAAGTAGCACTGAGATCCACCAGAATGAAGTGCTTCTAGAGGTTGGATATTTCAAGAATCAGTTCTGGCCTCAGAAATTATTTGGATGAGCTTCAACTTTGCCTATTACCAGAACAAGTTAATGGCAGATGCTATGTCACAGGCTCTCTTCTGCTATGGACCACCTGAATAGCAGGAACCCATCCGTCAGGCTGCTGTTCATCGACTACACCTTTACACAATCACTCCCCTCCACACTCATCACTAATCTCCAAGAATGGGCGACAGTACCTCAGTCTGATCCTCAGCAGCAGACCTCAGTGCAGATTGTTAACAACATCTCTTCCTCACCGACCATCAACACAGGTGCACCTCAAACTATATGGCTTCAAACTATCCCAACAATATTTCACTGAGGAAGTCTTCCACCCCCTCAATTTGGTTACATTCAACCCCAGATCCCAAATAAACAGAGAGGGCTTCAAAGCCGCACTATCCACTCAGTTTCAATCTTACCCCATGTACTTGTTGGGGATAGGTAGGGACTGCAGATGCTGGTTTACATCAAAGATAAGCACAAAATGCAGGAGTAACTCTGCGGGTCAGGCAGTAACTCTGGAGAAAATAAGTGACGTTTCGGGTCGATGCCCTTCCTCAGACTGGATCTGAAGAAGGGACTCGACCCGAAACGCCACCAATTCCTTTTCTCCAGAGATATTGCTGGACTCGCCGAGTTACTCCAGCATTTTATGTCTATCTACTTATTAGGGATAATGTTTGCAGGGAAATATACATCCCCACACTGTCATTAATAAAGCAATCTCCAATAACCTTGCCTCACTTCAGCTTGTTTCTTGATTCACTAAATGCAAATATTCTTCTCAGTTTTTCTTTTATCATTGGAATATTCAGCTTCTGACTAGCAGTGATTCTGCAGCAACATTCTTTTTGACCATGAAGAACATTTTTTAAATTCATATTGCTAAATTATTGGAATTTTGTGTTTGGATTTAGGGAAGGAAATTACACCTCACATTTGATTCACGTATCAGAATTAATTCCACAAATAGTTTGTTACCATCTGAGATTGCTTGCAAATCTAGATTTGGTTATGTATTCATATTGATTAATTGTTTCACAGAATATTTATTTTTAAAAAAGTAATTTCCAATATTGAGAAGGGCATTTCTGTCAGATCAAAATTGATCTATCCCTGAACTCTATCTGTTACATTGATGACCGTATCAGTGCAACCTTCTGGACTCATGCAGAACTCATGAACGTCATCAACCTCACCACCAATTTTCATCCTGCACTCAAATTTACTTGGGCCATCTCAGACACCTCCCTCCACTTTCTTGATCTCACAGTCTCCATCACAAGAAATAGACTATTGACTGACGTCTATTACAAACCCACTGACTCCCACAACTATCTCAACTAAACTTCTTACCATTGAGTCTGAAGAAGGGTTTCGGCCCGAAACGTCGCCTATTGCCTTCGCTCCATAGATGCTGCTGCACCCGCTGAGTTTCCCCAGCATTTTTGTGTACCTTCGATATTCCAGCATCTGCAGTTCCCTTTTGATACACTTCTTACCACCCCGCTTCCTGCAATAACTCCATCCGTTACTCCCAATTGCTCCGTCTGCACCACATCTGCCCCCAAGATGAGGTGTTCCATACTAGAACATCCGAGATGTCCTCATTCTTTAGGAAACGGGGGTTCCCCTCTCCCATCATAGATGAGGCCCTCACTCATGTCACCTCGGTACCCCGCAGCTCCGCCCTTGCTCCCTCTCCCCCTAGTCGCAACAGAGACAGAGTCCCCCTAGTCCTTACCTTCCACCCCATCAGCCGTCGTATACAACACATAATTTCTGAACTTTCCGCCACCTCCAACGGGATCCCACCACTAGCCACATTTTCCTATCTCCACACCTTTCCACCTTCCGCAGAGACCGTTCCCTCCACAACTCCCTGGTTAACTCATCCATTCCCACCCAAATCACCCCCTCCCCAGGTACCTTCACATGCAACCGCAGACGATGGATGCAACATCTGTTGCTATACCTCCTCCCTCGACTCTGTCCAGGGACCCCAACAGAACTTTCAGGTTAGGCTGAGATTCACTTGCACCTCCTCCAACCTCATCTAATGTATCCGTTGTTCAAGCTGTGGACTCTTATACATCGGCAAGTCCAAACGCAGACTGGGCGATCGTTTCGCGGAACACCTTCGCTCAGCCCGCGTGAACCGACTTGATGTTCCTGTTGCTGGACACTTTAATTCTCCTTCCCATTCCTATACAGACCTTTCTGTTCTCGGTCTCCTCCATTGTCAGAGTGAGACTAAACGCAAATTGGAGGAACAGCATCTCATATTTTGCTTGAGCAGCTTACAGCCCAGTGGTTTGAATATTGATTTCTCTCACTTCAGGTAGCTCCGGCATTCCCTCTCTCTCTCTATCCCTCCCCCACCCAGACCACACTAGCTCTCACTTTCACCCAACAAACAGCTTTAAATGGCCTGTTTCCTTTATCGTTGTTACTTTTTTGCATATCTTTCATTCGTTGTTCTTTATCTCTCAACATCACTGTTTATATCTCGTTTCCCATATCCCTAACCAGTCTGAAGGAGGGTCTCAACCCGAAACGTCACCCATTCCTTCTCTCCAGAGATGCTGCCTGTCCCGCTGAGTTACTCCAGCTTTTTGTGTCTATCTCCGGTTTAAACCAGCATCTGCTGTTCCTTCTTACAGATTAAAATGAATGACTTTTCATCCTCTCTGACTTGTATTCATCATAAATAAACATTTTAAGGTTGCTTTTCTGAAAAATGTCCTTGTGGTGAATGGAATTTTGTGGTAAGCACCATGAAGTGTATTACTATTGAAGCATGGATCAAAAACATAAGGTCAATCTATCCAAATACTTCTCAATTTGGATCCTTTGTAATAGTGATTACAATTCAATCAATGGTTGTGGTTGGCAGATTGGGCCACTAGAAGCCTGCAGTAAAAACATAGAAAATAGGTGCAGGACTAGGCCATTCAGCCCTTCGAGCCAGCACCGCCATTCAATATGATCATGGCTGATCATCCAGAATCAGTACCGTTCCTGCTTTTCCCCCCAATATCCCTTGATTCTATTAGCCCTAAGAGCTAAATCTAACTCTCTCTTGAAAACTTCTAGTGAATTGGCCTCCACTGCCTTCTGTGGCAGAGAATTCCACGGCATGGGTGCCACGGAGGAGCAACGGTAGAGTTGCTGCCTTACAGCGCCGGAGACACGGGTTCAATCCTGACTACGGGTGCTGTCTGTGCTGAGTTTGTACGTTCTCCCCGTGACCGCGTGGGTTTTCTCCAAGATCTTGGGTTTCCTCCCACACTCCAAAGACGTACAGGTATGTAGGTTAATTGGCTTGGTGTAAATGTAAATGTCTCTAGTAGGAGGATAGCGTTAATGTGCGGGGTTCGCTAGTCGGTGCAAACTCGGTGGGCTGAAGGGCCTGTTCCCGCGCTGTATCTTTAAACTAAACTAAGATTCATAACTCTCAGGGTGAAAACGTTTTTCCTCATCTCAATCCGAAATGACCTACCCCTTATTCTTAGACTGTGACCCTTGATTTTGGACTCCCTCAACATGGGGAAGATTTTTCCTGAATCCAGCCTGTCTCCTTCAGAAATGTATATATTTCAAAGATACCCTCTCATTCTTCTAAATTCCAGTGAATACAAGCCCAGTTGATCCTTTATTTCATCATATGTCAGTAGCCTGGGACTCGAATGGATCAGACGCTGAGTGGTCGGATCTGACGTGGCCTTCATCAGCACGGACATCATCTGGCCTGGCCGACCCTACAACTCACACCCAGTGCAGCTGCTGGGACAACAAGCCTCTGTTAAGACTCTACCTTCTTAGCAACTTTGGACCTGAAGGATACAAGATGGCACCAGAAACATGGTGACTCTTGTGTACTGTGTCAGTGTGATCTACTATTCCTACACTCTTATACACAAGTATGATTGTGCCTATGTGGAAGATTTTTACTGAACAGTATGCAAAAAAGAAATTCCTCTGTCCCTAGGTACATGTGACAATAAACCATTCAATTGTGTCACACCAAATAGAATGAAATAAAATCATCTCCATTTGTGCACCCAGGAACTGGAGAACCCACTGAATGTCGTTTTTGGGATTGTAATCAAAGCTACCCAAAAGAGTAAAATCAGAACCTCCCAATACATCTCAGTCAAAAAGTGTTATTACCTGCAAAGAGAGAAAAAAATGTTGGCATATTTAAATATATTTAAAAGTTGAGACATGTGGAAGCATGCGACTCGCTTACTGTATATATTTTCCCATTCAAGTAAAGCCAAAGGAAAGAAATAGTTATTTACTCTCCATCGTAATCTGCCTGCACCAAAATACAACCCAACCCCATCTCAAACTTCCCATCAGCTGCAATTTGATTGAATCCGTCTTTTCTTTAAGCCAGATTATTGTCTGCCAAACATCCATGCTTCCTTATATTTTGAAACCAATGTGTACAACATCTGTACTGACAAATCTGTAGAAAATCTTCTTTAAATAAATGCATTCTCCCCCTTGTTAAAAATGTGAACTAAATAATGTCTTACAAACAAGCAGTGTATTGTTAGTTTCAAATGTCCTTTTCGCCAAACTAAATTTTCTTTGGTCATGACACAAAATGCTGGAGTAACTAAGTGGCACAGGCCGCATCTCTGGAGAGAAGGAATGGATGACGTTTCGGGTCTAGACCCTTTCTTACACGTTTTCTTTGGTCATAGTCTCTTAGTTCATTTGGAAGTAATATGGACTAAATTTACCCAAAGCACAGCGTTCTCCAATATTAAATTGTATCTAATCCACTATCATGGTTGTCATAATATGGCTTGGCTAAATATAATTCAACCTGAACTTTGCAAAACAGACCTCAGTACGTTAGAGGCTGCAAGTTAAAGAGGTAGAAGTTAAAGACTGCAGATGCTGAAAAACAAACTGCTGGAGGAACTCAGCAGGTCAGGCGACATCTATGGAGGAAAAAAGAGGAACCCGACCTATCCATTTAATTCCACAGATACAGCCTGACCAGTTAAATTCCTCCCAGTGATTTTTGTTTTCACTCTGTACAGGTTAGTTGCATCATCCAAATTTCTATTATTTTCTTTTAAATTTAGGTTTTTCTAAATTCACTGGATATTGCTCACACAACCCACTGCTCTTCCTGTGCTCCTTTAATCACATACATAGTACTTTAACTTTATCTCAAACTTCCTCTTAACATAACATACCAACATTGATTTTCCTAATGAAACATGGTCAATTATACAGATTGGAAAACATCAGTGCCCATTCGTCACCTCATTCAGTCTCTTGACCAGTTTATTTTGAATTGAATTGAATTTTATTTTTGTCATTCAGACCTTTCGGTCTGAACGAAATTTCGTTGCCTTGCAGTCATACATATAATAAAAATGACAAAAACACACAATAAACACAAATTTAACATCCACCACAGTGAGTTCACCAGGCACCTCCTCACTGTGATGGAAGGTAAAAATCTTAAAGTCTTTGTCTCTTCTCTCCTTGTTCTCCCTCTGCGCCGAGGCGATCCAGGCTTCGGATGTTGTGACCCCGCCGGGTGATGCAAGTAATGTCAGTCCCGCGGCTGAAACCAAGCGCCGTGAACGGGCCGGTTCAAACTCGGCCCGGGGTGGTCGAAGCTGCCGAAGCTGCGGCCCTCCAGTCCAGCAGTCCAAAATGCCTCCTTATTTTATAAGTTTATGCTACAGAATTATATCCTGATTTGATGTGGTTTCATCTTTGTTTTATGTGGTTGTTTTACAAAAAGGTTTCCAATATTTCCACCTCCTTTGCTCCTGTGCAATTAATTCAGTGTCAGCTTATTAAAAAGCCTGAGGACATTGGATGTTTTCAGAAGTTTTTGCTAATTTTCCCTTCACTAACAAAATAGAACCAAGATCAATTGTCCCAGTTGAGAGCAAGAAAACTCCTTCAGCTAAAGACGGAATACGAGATATTCTTGTTTCGGTTTGACATTGGTCAACTGCTGTTTTTAAAACATTCCTGGCACAAAATATCTACTACATTTCTCCGTCCCAGGCTTTAAAAAGTAAGTTGTCCTTTCAAGTATTTTCAGTGAAAGTAAAGTGCCTTGAGATGATGCTACTTTATGAGAAATTACCTATATAAATCCAAATTGTTGCTGCTATTTCATTGCAGTGAGATGAAATGTAAATTCAATCAAATAGAAACAAGGAACTGCAGATGCTGGTTTACCAAGGAAGGACGTAAAATGCAGAGGTAAGTTGATGGGTCAGGCAGCATCCATCCCTGGCAAAAATGAATGGATAACATTTCGGGTCAGGACTAAAAATGAAACATCACCTATCCATGTTCGGCAATTATTCTGCCTGACCTGCCAAGTAACTCCAGCATTTTGTATCTTTCCTACATTCAATGGTTGTGTTCCATATTTAAATGTTTGGTCCCTATATGTCAACTGCTCACTGGATAAACCAGTCACTATGTTTCAATCTAATACAGTATAAGAAAGAACATTCCGTGATTTGGTGTCGCAATGATAGAAACCTCTAATGCAAACTCTTTGCTTTCCCATCACCTCCATTCCTATATTTTCCTCGCATTGAAAGCTGCTTATCCATTGCACAGCTGAATGACTAACTCGCAGTACATCTCTATACCTATAAAAGTGTGTGTGTGTGTGTGTGTGTGTGTGTGTGTGTGTGTGTGTGTGTGTGTGTGTGTGTGTGTGTGTGTGTGTGTGTGTGTGTGTGTGTGTGTGTGTATAAACTGGCCCTGGCTTATAACACCACAATAGGTCTTAAAACAGCAAACTAAATTGCAGATGCAAGATATCTGAAATCAAAACAGAAAAGGTTGGAAATATTCAACTGGTCAGGCATCATCTGTAGATAAAGAAACAAGTTATCATTTCATATTGAAAAGAACAACCTTCGATTCAAAATGTTAAGAGTTTTTATTTCCACAAATGCTGCCTGATCTGTGAAATATTTCCACCTATTCTGTTTTATATTCCACCAGTACTCATTTATTTCAATGTAGATATGCCTTTTTGTGTATCGCCTTTCTTCTCTCCCTACAGCAACCTGGACCTAATCGTCCAGTTTCCTTTCTTTAAAACACATCCCTTTTAGACCAAGCTTCTGGTCACTCCTCCTCAAATCTCTCGTCATTGGCTTCCTTCTGGTTGTCCCTCTTTCCAGTTAAAGACGTCACGCGATAGTTGTGCTTTCCGCGGGGATATCTAATGCCAATTTGTTATCCAATAAAAATACAACAATGACATTTCCTTACATAAATCTTCACTTTTTACAACCCATTCCAGGAAGCGAAATGCTATTCTCAACAACAGAAAACATATCTCCTAAACTTGATACACTATCCTCCAGAGTATCTTTTAAACTCTACCATGCAAAATCGATAATTATGTGAAGTAGACTACCATTTATCATCGCCATTTCGACTATAATAGAAGCAATATATTGAGCATTCTAATCACTGTGATAGTAACTTTAATTAAATGAAGATAAGCATCGCCCATAATAGCAGAAATAATGGAAATCATAATATTCTGATACCAAGTTATCATGACACCTATTAAATGACCTCACACTTAAAATGAAATGTAATAATCATCCATCAGTGTGACATCGCTTAGTATTTATTTCAGGATCCCCATTGGATTCAAGTGCCTCGTTCATTTATAGCCGTGGGAAGCACAATAGACGCGTGCAACCTCTGAAAGGGAAAAATACACCAAGTGACTTGATAGACAGCACACAATCCTGCAATACCACAAAAAACAATTTAAAATTGTCTTGAAAATCTCTGCTGAGATGCACGCCACTGCTGCAAGTGACCTTGGATAGATCGGGGTTGTGCCACCACAGGGCTTGCTTTTTAATGAAAGAGAACATCCCGTGCATTGTTTCCCCATTGCTCGGCAAAGGCGTGCCGAGCAGTTATCAACAACATATAAAGGACAGTATATGGCTGACTTGAACTGCACATTGAATGAGAGACCAGGTTGCATTGCAATTAAAATTAATCTCTTTGCCCTCTTCTAAGTTCTCAAAATGTTGCTGCAATTTAAACGGCGGGTTTCCTCGGTGCAACGCCAAACAGGAGATCTCACCAATCAATAGCAAGGGGAGAGAGAGCAGCGTTTGTAACTTCACCAGGAGAAGCCTCTCCCTCTCCTCCTAACTTTCACAACAAAGGTGGAACGATTTGTCCCCATTGAACGGCACGGTGCAGGACATTAGGATGCAGATCACATCCCCGGAGCCATTGTTCAGGGAGGGGGAAGGCCCATTCATTAAAACTGCAGCAGATGGCTCTGCAACGGACAGAAAGCAGCATGAAACGGGGCCGCCAGCTGGCAATCGCTGCACCAGTAACATCCAACCGCAGCTGCACGGTCACTGCTCCTTTCACCCGCCCGCATTCCTCGCCGTCACATTACAGGGATCCCCGAATACATTTAAAACGTAGAGGAGGGGGGTGTTAACTCTCCCGTTCCTCAGGATGCTTTGCTAACTAGGAGCTGGCTCATTCCCAGCCATTGTCTGTCCTCTGCTCTCTGCTCAAATAACAACATAAAAGGACAAACTAAACGGCACTCCCCTCACCTCAAAGAATTGAAGCCAGGCATTAATTTCACTGCAGTAAATTTGACAGATAATTTATTCCCGTCACCGAACCATTGATTGGTATTTCGCCGGCATTACAACGTTGTTATATATGAAAAGGCATGATCATTGATCTTATCGATGGAATGATACTATCCCTTGTCAGAAAGTCCTTTGTATGCTGGCCCTCCAATGAATTTATAATCTTTTTGTCATTAGCGTTTACAAAAATAATGAAGCACCCATATGAAGCTGCTTCACTATGGAAATCGTGTGTAGTATAACAGTATGATGCAAGTTTTAACACTGAAAGGACATTTACTGTGGAATCAGAATTTAGTAGGAACGAGCCAGCCTTTGATATGATTGTGTTCTTTGCTTCTGGCTGTGTTGATTTTGCATTGGTGTGAAGCTGGATATTAGTAACCTTATGCTTTTATACTGAGCTAGCCTCCGCTCTTTACGTCCTAGCTACAAAGCCAGGAGCAAAAATAAAAAAGCAGCAGTCAGCACCAAAAGCAGGAAAACCACTCATTACCGATAGATTCCCAGTGCGAGCAATCATATATCATAAAACGAGCTGCCCCGTGGCTGGGCACAAGCAAGCAACATTTTTCACAGATTTCATTCCTTATCTTCACCCTCATTCAAAAAAAGAGTAAGGATTTGATAGATTTTAATTTACTTAAAAAGAAGGTGATGTTCTTTCCAAACACAATGTAAATCAGGTTCTGCATTTTTCCATTCTACCACTTGTAAAATTCTACCACTTATTTCATGCTCCGTTAATATTTCACTTAACATAATTAACAACAATTTTAATTCAATGTATCATCATTTAATAAATCCACTTTAATTCCATTGGAAACCTCATTGCTATTAGTTACAGAGTAACGTGACATCAAAACTTAACCAGACTTTTCAATGTTGTACTCAGATTCCACCAGAAACATGCATACAACCTCCAATGTGCTATTGCTTGTGGTAGGAGAAAGAGACAAGATCATTAGGGGATAGACATGGTGTAATGAAATATTGAGAAAACTATTGAGAGATCGTTATGAAATGTTAATGATTGCATAACAAAAACTGGTCACCTTACAATCTCAACAACCACTCACTGCCATACATATTACAAGTTTTGATCAAGATGTCTAACTTCATTTAAATTTGACAATAATAAATGGAAGGACACCAAAAATTGGATTTCATATCATACAAAAATGGTGGCAAAACTTAATGTTACAGGAATCTCCAGGCACCTCAAACCCCAATGTGCACATTAAACAAAACAATACTCTGTACTCCATTCTAACTGGAACTAGAAATACATTTTTTTTTAAACTGCCTAAAAACACTACTTCAAATCCTTTCAAATGAATTTGAAATTTGAATGGTTAGTCATTTAGTCATATCAACACTGACAGGATTGCCATCATAACTAGCCCAGAGTAAGTAATTAACATATATAAAGTTGTTCTGTAATCTAGGGTGTCTACGGCGGCTTTAAAAATGGCCAATCGTGGCATTTTTAATCAAATGCACAGTAATTGAATAGAAGGTGGTTTACCCAAACATATATTAAGAATATGGGGAAAGGTACATCATCCAGAGACAAGATGCAGATAACTTAGTAATGGGAGTCATTCTCTGTAATATGCTTCTTTACTCTTTACAAAGGCATTGCACTGACACAAAAAAAAATGCAGTCACTAATCAGTGATATTTTCAGAGAAAATAGTTAATATTTATCAAAAAAAATAGATTTACTTAGGAACTCAAAGTGATAACTGGTCTCAGAAAGATGAGAAGAAAGAAATGCAATTTTATATAACTTTCCAATTAAGGCATTTTAAATAATAGCAGTAAAGATTTTTTTAAAGCCTCTTAGATGACCAATCAAGCTAGAGAAGGCTACAGATCAACTAATTGGTACACAGTTGAAACAAGGATCTGCAGAGATGCTGGTTTATACCAAAGACAGACACAAAGTGCGGAGTAACTCAGTGGGTCCGACAGCATCTCCGGAGATAAAGGATGGGTGATATTTCAGGTCGGAATCCTTCATCAGACTGAAGGATCCCGACCTGAAACGTCATCCATCCTTTTTCTTCAGCGATGCTGGCTGACCTGCACACGATTGGCACAGATGGTTAGCATGGACATGGTGGGCTAAAGGAGTTTCTTCGCTGTATGATGATACAAAAAATACTTGTGCTTCTTAGGATGAATGAACTGTTTTTATATTTGTATCAAGCCTGAACATTTTACATTGAATTTACAAACTAATAAAATTCCAAATTGACATTAGCTACTGCAGGAAAACACAGTGAACCACAATATTTAAGTTTCTTTTTTTTTTAAATTCCCAATCACATATCTGGGATGACAGAATAAAGAATACTCACTTTAAAAACATTTATTTTCCCTATTAAAGAAACACAAGCTTCAAGGCAAGGCAAAATTCATGCAGTTTACTTCTGGATTACCAAATTACCTCAGTTTTCACACATTCTGCCTCAATGACCTAATGCTAAAAAACTAGACTTTATTTAGTAAATTAATAAACACATTTATGCAGTTGCCCTTTTCACATACGTCAGTGATTCTACAAATGTGACTGTTCTCAGCTTTTTAAAGAATGATACACGATTTGCCTGATAGATGCAAAATGCTGGTGTAACTCTACAGGTCAGGCAACATCTCTGGAGAAAAGGAATAGGTTCTCCTTTTCGCCAGAGATGCTGTCTGACCCACTGAGTTACTCATGGATTTTGTGTCTATCTTCGGTGTAAACCAGCATCTGCAGTTCCTTCCTACACATACCATTTGTCTGGTTATACTTGGATTTTTTTCCTCTCCATGAAAACTGTATCAAAACTAGAGATTATCCTAATATACAAGGATATCAGAAGTGTTTAACAATATTCAATTCCAAAAGAATAAAAACGTTTAATTACACTTCTTGACCCCCACTGAGAACTAAAACAAATTGCTCCATGCAAGTTGTGGGCCTGTCTATTAATATGTTTCAAAACAAATCCAAGAAACAAAAAAAACATCTATTGTTCTGTCTTGCTTCCTTCCGAGTATTAACAACTATCTATGGAAAGTTCATTCAATTAAGAACAATTCTTGACCACAAAGTTTGGTCACACCCACTGCTCCCTTCTCTGATCAAAACCCACAGGTAGCAGTAATAATAATGCTCATAATCTAGTAGTAATAGTGCCATGTTTAAGTTCAAGCCATGATGGCTTTATTTTACACCCAATGCTTTCCCAGAGGGTACAGAGATGATAATTGGACAGATCACCTCATGCTACTCAAGACTGCCTCATAGTGGTTGGACTAATTTGCAGCAAAACAGAAGAGCCCATGCACTTGGAGGAAGGAAGAATCTTTCCAGCCACAGAAATGGATGAAGGTAGTAACCGCTTTCCAAAACACTAAAACTATTCATTGCAAAATAAATTACAAGTCTGCGCTTTTAAATGGAAAAAGAAATGGTCACTTATTCCCTCATGAAAGCACACAAAGTAATTCTTGCACATCAGATGTCAACTTCAAAGATCACCACATCATTTACTAAACATCTAAGCGAGCACTGGTTGCAAAAATTAACTGATCTTTCTATATGAAAACAATCATGTGATGAACTGGTGCTCAGAAATCTTAAACATCCAGCGAACAACAATTAATTCCAAAGATAACGGTGCTGTCACATTCTTGAAGTGGTCCAAAATCATGAAATAAACAATATTTCTGATTTTGAATCGTTTGTCAAGTCAGAGTAAAACTTTATGCCCAAAAATGAAAAATAAACACCCTCTGCCCATTGACTGGACAAGTGTATGCAGGATGGATTTTCAGCTTTTAGAAACTCATTTAACGATGAACTTTAGCTCCTACTAGTTCATTGCCAATTACTCAAATCACTCTTTATTTAGAATAGAAACGTTAAAGAGACACGTGATTTTACCAAGGTGCATGGATATAGATTAGTGTCGACAAATCCTTCACTACCACAGAATCGGTGTATTCCAATTTCTTCCCTCTGCTATTTGCAATCGTGTGAAATTACCCATTAAAATAATAGATCAATTCACATACTATTGTAAAAGGATAAATGGAAATGTGGGAAACCGTGGGGAAATAATCAATATGACAGTATCAAGGCTTTAGGAAAGATTATTCAATTCGCAGTTATTAATGTATTGTGGCTGCAATCAATGCATTTACAAAACCTCAATGATTACACCGAACAATGGAGGTCCATCATAGACGACACGTTCCCCACATAGTCTTTTTGTATGACGAAAATGGATCATTTTATATCTGGTTTAGGCAAATGCCTTGAAAACATATGACACAAATACCCATGCAAATGGAAATCCAGCTTCGAGAGTCTCCAAGCCATTGCCCGATATTGGACCAGAATTAAATACTGTTCCGAGTGTAATGAAGACATTATTGGGAATTTCGCTTTCTAGTCTGAGATTCGCCTTTGGGAATAATTTGCCTTTTGTTACAAGACCGTTGAACTTACAGGGGCGACTGTACGTCCAGATCTACCATGCGGGGTTTTATTCACCCCAGGCAGGGAGTACCTCCACCCTCGCCTCTCTGACGGTACACCCTTCCTCAGCCAGTGATGAAAGGGGAAGACAGCTCACAAAGAACACCAGTGCTTCTCTCGCTCACGCACACTTTTAAGGTGGCACATTTGAAAAATAAATATACATCGACAATTCTAACCTCAAATAAAATTCACTGTTCTACAGTTCAACCCAGGACCTAAATGCACCTCAAATGTAATTATTCTTTTATTACATGTGGGACTTGTCAATAAACCTCAGATTAATAGAGAGACCGCAAGCAAACGCTAATCACTGGTGCTATTGAAGAGATGCTGAAACAGTTAACTAGTCCGTGGTCGTCAATTTAAACTCCATGCAACAGGATAGTCAATGAATATAACTCCACGGACATCACAATGACTCCAAATGTAGCGAAATGCGAAACTAAGAACTGAGGGAGAGACACAATTAGAAGGCGGCGACAACTTTTTTCCGTGTGTGTGTGTGTGTGTGAGTGTGAGTGTGAGTGTGAGTGTGTGTGTGTGTGTGTGAGTGTGTGTGAGTGTGAGTGTGAGTGTGAGTGTGAGTGTGTGTGTGTGTGTGTGTGTGTGTGTGTCGAGGGGAGCCCGATACAGCAGCTGTTGATACATGAGCAGTTTAGCTACACGATTCACTGCCGTCTCTTTGAGGGGGATTGAGGGGGGAGTGGGGGTCTCCCCCGGCTGGACGGGACTCTCTCTGTGTGAGAGGAGCTCTTACCTTGTGAATACTTTTCTTATCCTCTGCAGCAGGGTGGGCGACGCGTTGATGGTTTCAGCCGGGATGTTCTCGATGGTGGCAACATGATTACGCTGCTCGGGGATCATTGCTGGATTAAAATGCAGGGGACATCCTGCAGCGCTGGGGACCGGTGGTGGGGAGCCGCTTCGCTTCGCTTCGCTTGCACTGGGTCCGCCGAGCCGCTTGAAGCCACTCGGAGCAGCGGACTGAGAGGGAGAGAGGGAGCCGTAGGTTTGAGAGGCTGCTGCTCACGGTGTCTGAGGCAGACGAGCCAACACCTGCTCTCTGCTCTGGATGAGCCGATTTTCTCATTCCCTCCGGCAGGGGGAGAACCCTCCTCTCCATCCGCCTCAGACGCGGGCACCTGGTACTTGTAGTCAATTTCTGCTCTGCTCGGCTGTCAATTTCACCTCCAAACCACCCCCCGCTACAAACAAGGGCAGAAACTTCTTGCTCCCAGCATCTATTTCATTCCTTGCCTCGACCATTTTTGGCAAACGTGCAAAGTCAGATTCCACAACCTAACCATGGGTGTGTGTGTGTGTTTTGTAAACATGCAACTCTGCTTTGTAGAACACAATTGGCAAAGCTTCAGGAATTTCTCAGTTAAAGATTGGTTGTGCTGAAACCTGACTTGAAACTTCAATTCTGTTTCTCACCCCACAGTTGTTGCCCGGTCTGCTGACTACAGGGTATTCTGCTTTTATGGTGTTTCTTCCACATATTCAATTTTTATTCATTCGACACTGGACCTTCTTCTAGCTTTCTTTTTTCCAACCCCTGCAATCAGTCTGAAGGGTCCGAAATGTTAGCTATCCATGTTCTCCGGGGATGCTGCTTTACCGGCTGAGTTACTCCAGCATTTCATATCTTTCCTAAGTAAACCAGCACCTGCAAATACTTGTTTCTACTTTCTTCCATTTTTTTAAACACTTGTGTGTATGAAGCTGTAATAAAGACAGAAAATACAAGAGAAAAAAATGTTAGGCAGATTTGTGTAGAGAGAAACATTATTAATATTTAAAACCCTCAGAACAATAAAAAAGCGTTGCCCATTCCTTCTCTGCCTATCTATGTACCTGTCCAAGTATTTTTTAAATGGTGTTATCGTACCTGCCTCAATTACCTCCTCTCGTATCTCGTTCCATATACCCATCAACTCTGAGTGAAAATGTTGCCTCTCAGGTTCCTATTAAATCTTTCCTCTCTCATCATGAACCTATGTCTTCTGGTTTTGATTCTCCTACTCTGGGTAAAATATTTTGTGTATTTGCCCTATCTCCTCATGATTTTACACAGCTCTACAAAATCACTGCTTGCCTCCTGCACTCCAAGGAATAAAGTCCTAACCTGCCCAACCATTCGCTATAGCTCAGTCCCACAAATCCTGGCAACATTCCTGTAAATCTTCTCTGCATTCTTTCCAGTTTGTTGCAGAGAAACGGGGTGGATAAGAAAGATGGAGATCAGGATAATGGGCCGAATGGCCTAATTCTGTTCTTATCAATTATGAACTTATAAAATGGACAGGTAGATTGGTATCAGATGAGAGAGGATGAGGAAAACATGTTAATGGCACTTGTCTGTCACATGTGATGTAAATGGAATGAAACAAAACAAAAATCATGCTGGCTCTGTCAAGCAGAGAATATGGAAGTGTTCTCTATTTCCCTAACATATGTTGCCTGACCTGCTGAGTAAATCCAGCAATTTGTGTTTTGCTCAAGATTCCTTGTGTGACCACTTTTCTAAAATAGAGGTGTATCTATGGCAAAGCTGCAACATAAGGCTACATGAAACTCTAGAGAAAATGGATAGGTGATGTTTTGGGTCAGGACCCTTCTTCAGACTGATTGTAGGTGAGGAGGTGGGGAACAAGAAAACTACAGGATAAATCAGGGCCGGCAACAGATGACCTCAATCAGGGAGGTTCCTAGATAGGCCAATTCCCAAGAGGGATATACCGTTGTGTATTGTGGAAATGGTTAACTGACATTTAGTGAAGGAAGGGTAACAAGGGGGGGAGAGCTAAATACTTTAATGCTGTTTCTCTCTCTCGAAATGCTGATTCCACTGAAACTGTCTGACTATTCCCAGCATTGTCTGTTTTCTATTAGAACATAAACTGTGTTTTCTTGTACGTGATTCACCACATTAATACCTATCCACATGGGGAATTATACCATATGGAATGTAATACAATACATTTGACCTGCTTCAAGGGAGCTTTGATAGTACCTCTCAAATCTGTATTTTTTTCCATCCAGAAGGACCAAGGCAGCATTGCATTGAAACAATAGGTTCTCAGGTGTTACCCGATCCACGCTTTGAAATTTATCACCAGCCCTTCCTTGCTGTGTTTAAATCTCTGAAGTTTGTACCCAAATGCATTGTGATTGTGTGAGTTAAGTGTGCAGAACTACAGATCCTACCACCACTGGGTGGCATGGTGGCGCAGCAGTAGAGTTGCTGCCTTATAGGCCAGAGACCTGGGTTTGATCCTGACCACAGGTCAGTCTGTATGAAGTTGGTACGTTCTCCCCACCACCTGCGTGGGTTTTCTCCAGGATCTCTGGTTTCCTCCCACACTCCAAAGACGTTTAGGTTAATTGACTTGGTATAATTGTAAATTGTCCCTAGTGTGTGTAGGGTAGTGTGGAGTGCGCGGGTATCGGTGGTCGTGCGGACTCGGTGAGCCGAAGGGCCTGTTTCAATGCTGTATCTCCACACAAAACTAAACTAAACACTGTAGGACTGCAGTGACTTAGGAAAGCGCTTCACTACCACCTTCACTTGAGCAGTTAAGGATGAGAAATAAATGCTGGCTTCAAGCGATAAAAGGTATTTTAAACATACAGATGTAGAATTTATAGTGCCTTCGGCAGCCGGGTTTGGTTCTGATCTCTGTGGGAAATTTGCATTTCTCACATTGGCCAGCTGGGTTTCCCCAGGGTTTTTGTTTCATCCCATATTCAAAAAAACATTTGTTAAATGACCTCCAGTGTAGGCGACTGGTGAGAGAGTTAAGGGGGGCATGTGCGAGAGAATAGGTTCCAGGAAATGCTCTGAGATTCTGCATTGACTCGATGGACCAAATGTCCTCCTTTACACCTTATTCGAATACAATAACATTTCATTTTGATTTCCACTAATCTGATAATTTCACAATGTGAAGAATTAATTATCAGTCACCAAGGTTTTCAATCAGTGTCACTTTTTAAGTCATCATGTGGTAACTGGCCCATCAATCCTAATTACCACCAGTTTACGTAACATAATTTGCCTGCATCTGCCCATATCTCTCCATACCGTTCCTATATGTAATGTTGTAAATGTACCTTCCTCTAGAGCTTCCTCCGGCAACTTGTTCCACACATGCACCACTCTCTGGGTGTGAAAAGGTGTACCCTTCGTTCCCTTTTAAATCAATGAACCTGCTCAATGTACCCAGAACTACAACTCCCACAATCCTCAACAGCCAGACAGCATGTCAAAAGCAGATGCTCCCATCATCCCTTGGGACCTGCTACTTTACATATCTGACTCTTCACTTAGGCGTAAACTGCAAGGCAACCAATCTACAGCAACTTTCATGGGTTACCTGAGAGTCTGGGACAGGTGCTAGGTGTGTTCCTTGCTCCTTCATGTATAGTCCAGAGCAGATGCTGAGGTTATTTATTGGACTTTCAGGTGCCTTTCTCAGATTAGGACTGGAGGGGAAATGATTTCCTAAATTTTGCGATGTTACCAAGAACAGCAGATCATTCAAGCGAGAAAGGTTACAGATGGCACAAACTCCTGGAGCCTCCAGTCCTCTCTCACAGAATCCTTAGAAGACAGTGAATCAGAGGGTCTGCACCAATCATTGACTCTGGAGAAGTTGACAGGCTCCATCTCCTCTGCTTGCACAAAATCCAAATTCCTTCATTCCTCGCCCGTCCATGTGTTTATTTAAAAGCTTCTTAAATGCCACCATCATATCTGCTTCCACCACCAACCCTGGCACTTTCTAGGCATCCACAACTCAACTATGTCAAAAATGTGCGCTGCACATCTCCTTTAAACTATCCACCTTTGATCTTAAAGCCGTGCCCTCATTTTTGACAGCCACCTTTGGCTGCACCTGATTTTGCATGGAACTGAAATACTTTTGCACAAATGGTTTTGCACACATTTTTTACACTAAATGTCTGGTCCCCAACGCATTCCCATTCCCCAACGCACTATTCCACCGCTCACCCATAGCCCATAATTGCGCAGACACGGCTCATTTCCCCTCATCCCCTTCCTCTTCACGTGGGAGTGGAGGAAGGTAGCGGGGAGGGAAGGGGGGGGGGGGGACGTGGTGAGTGTGGCGGGGGGTGTGTGGTGGGGGTGTGGGGTGGGAAAGGAGGAGGGAAGGGGGGGGGGTGTGGGCGGGGGATTGCAGGAGGGGGAGGCAGTGGTGTGAAGCGGCGGAGGTGTGGGTATGGGAGAGGGGGGTGTGGGCTGGGAGGGGAGCGGTGTGTGTGGGTGGGAGGGGTGTGGGAGCCAGCGGTGGTGACAAAAGATTTTGAACATTTCAAAATCCAACGGCGACAAAAAAAATGTTGCGCCACTTGAGGGAACAATGTGTGTCAATACGCCATCACGCTGTGTTACGCCGCATCATTCCGCAATTTTTACGGTGACCTGATATGTCAGTCAATTATGCCAACAGTCGCCAAAAAAATCGCCAAGTGGAACAGGCCCTTTAGAGATACAGAGAGGGGAAGGGGCTGGAGCTGGAGGAGCGATGGGGACTCACAGCGGGCGCTGGTCACTGGTCGTTCTCCTCCGCCAGGATCAGAGTCTCTGCTTTCCATTTGGCGACATCGCCGACAGCTCCAGCGCCGCCCACGCAGCTTCCAGACCCTCTGAAAATTGTGTCCGGTTGGAGACCTCCGCTGGCCATCCTCAGCTCCAGTAAAGATGCAATGGCGCAGGAAGGGACAAAACGTCCCAGGGAGTGACAGGGTAAGAGACCAATCCGCGCAGCACTGACTGGCAGGAGTGGAGATCGATCTGCGCAAGCACGGTTTTGTAAAGAAGAGTAATTTACACTCTGTGGCTTTACTCCAGTTTATTCATACTGTACATACATTACTTAGGTATGTTGCAAAGCCTACCTGAAGCGTCGCTGAAAATCTGCCGCTGCGGGTGTGCGCGATTTTGGCGCCGTTTAGAGGGGGGCGGGTTTAAAACGCGATTTTCTCTAGGCTGTTCAAATCGAAGATGTTCAGCCTAGTTAATTATTAACGAAAAATCGCTGGAAGACCCCGTCGCAAAAGCTATTATTAGTTTTAAAGGCCTCGTATAATAGTTATAGTAGTTTAAAAATCAATCTCTAAACCCGCGACCACCAGCAACCGCAGGGTCTCATAGAGCAAATAACTGAAGGTATGCTGTATATTTTTACATTAAAAAGGGCTTCTTAAGATCCCTTTATACAAAGTTTAATATTGCGAGTAGCTCATTTTGGCCCCATTATATCCCGCAGTATTTTTCGGGGCATTTGGGGGCACAAATCTACCGCAATGTGAACGTTCTAAACCAGCGCGTTCCACAGGAACCCACTAGAAAGCTGATTTAAATGGGCATTTATTTACAGCAATTGAACACTAAATTCCTTCCATTTGGCCTATAAATTAATGTAAATGAGATTTAAAAATCATGTTTTATTGTGAATTATTTGTGAATATTATTTGGACATTTAGGCTATTTAAAAATATTAATCATTTATTAAGAAATGGATAGATGTTTAGATCTAGTAATTGAAGTCTGAAATTAGCTACAATTAGGTAACTAACTAATTATATGCTTTACTTTCAGGTCATCCAAGTAAGATTATTTTATATTTGTTTCAGAATGCTTCAATCTATGATAACTGAAAATTTCATTCAGTTCTCTTAATTTTTAAGAAAGTTATGGGCTTTTGACTGTTCACGATCACAGCTTTTTTGTTATGTCCATAGAAAATCAATAGGGAACAAGATGCTAATTTCCGAGTATGAAAATGGCCATAACTTTTTAAATACTTGAGATATGAAAGTGAATTAGGTGTCAAATTAAACTTATTTTTATGCTTTATCTGATGGGATAAATTACAGACTTGATTTTAAAAATCTCAAAATGTTGTAACATTGCTACATTACTGCACTAGCTGTACGTGGTCTGTCACGGGAACTAGAGAGAGATCAGTGGGTGGGGAGGTTGTAATTATACTTGTGATATGGGGAGTGGTTAGTAGTGGTGAGGTCACTATGTTAAAGGTACATGCACATATCATCTACATCCTTCCCCTTAGAAACAAGAGGCAGGGCGACCACACCTCATGCGCTGTGAACAGTTACGCAAAGTCGCCATAGCGGATGGGCGGCTTGACAACGCGCCCCGACCGGGTTCGCATCCCGCCATCTCCCCTCCCTGCAGGAAGAAGAGGAACCGGCGTAGGGGCAGGAGTCCGAACCGGAACGGGGGATCCGGGAGGAGAGGGAGAAGACGGAGAAGGAGGAGGGGAAACGGGTGCAGCAGCGGGCAGACGGGCAGGCGAGGGAGGATGAGCCGGAGGAGACTTTGGCTGGTAGAGCTGAGAAGGCAGGGACCGAGGCATGCGGGGGGCGGCGGGCGGTGTAGGAGACTGCAGCGGAGGAGCAAAATGGTCAGCGGGCGGTGGTGGAGGCTCGTTGACGAGCCGCAGGTGCTGGCGGGACCGGCGGTAAACGGTGCCGTCGTGGTCGACTAGATAGGAACGCGGCGAGCCCACGGTACCGACGACGGTGGCGAGCCTGGAGTGGCCGGAGGGGGACTGCATCCGGACGACTTGACCGGGGAATAGACGCAGGTGTGGGCGGCACGACTTATCGTGGGAGCGCTTCTGGATCTCGTGCTTAAGGGCAATGCGCTCCTGGACAACAGCGGGCTTGAGGACGGAGGGCACGAGGGAGCGCTGGGCCACCGGGATGGGGGGCCTTGTGGTGCGAGACATGAGTCGCTGTGCCGGGGAGCCCATGGCAGGGTCGCGGGAGATGTTGCGAAGGTTAAGGAGGGCCAGGTAAAAATCTGAGTGAGACAATCGACAATATTCCAGCAAGTCCTTGGCACTGCGGACCGCGCGCTCTGCCAGGCCGTTGCTCTGCGGGTACTCCGGGCTGCTGGTGAAGTGGCGGAAATTCCAGCTGGCTGCAAAATCCCGAAACTCGGCGCTCGTAAACTGGCTGCCGTTGTCCGATTGAAGGCTGGCCGGGGAGCCGAAGGTAGCGAAGTGGCGGTGCAGCTTCCCGATAATGGCCGAAGATGTGAGGGAGCGCAGCTGGTCAATCTCGAACCAGCTGGAGAAAGAGTCGACAAGGACCAGGAAGTGCTTGCCACGCCACTCGAAAATGTCAGTGGCAACCGCCATCCAGGGCAGTTCGGGAGCAGGCTGCTGCAGAAGCGGCTGCCGTTGCTGGTGGGGAGCGAGGCTGTTGCAGGTGGAGCAGGCGGAGACCCTCTCCCGGATGTACTGAGCCATGCCGGGCCAGTAGAACTGGCTCTGAGCGTGAGACAGAGTGGCCTCGGCTCCAGGATGGCCGCGGTGGGCGGCCTGAAAATAGTGGTTATGCAGCGCAGCAGGCACAACAACCTTGTGTCCCTTCACGACCACGCCGTCGTGCAGTACGAGCTCGTCACGGACCAGGAAGTAGGGCACGGCACCTGCCGGCAAGGCGGAGCGACGGTCTGGCCAGCCCTGCTGGATGACGGCAGCAAGCTGTTGCAGAGCAGGATCCTTAGCAGTGTGCTGGACCAGGGATGCATTTGCTGTGAAGGCACAATATTCACATTGAGCACCATCAGGTCAAACATTTCATATGGGTGGCGATCGGTGGACTTTAGCGGTGCGCGGGACAGCGTGTTGGCCACGAACATGTCCTTGCCCTTGCGATAGACAATCTCGAACGTGAAACGCTGGAGCTGCAGCATCATGCGCTGCAACCGGGATGAGACAACATGGATCGGCTTGTTGAGGATTAGTGAAGTTGTCGCCCAAAATGTAGTCCTTAGAACTTGGAGCAGGCAAATACCACCGCTAGCAACTCCATCTCAATTTGAGCATAGCGCTGCTCGGCAGGGGTCATGGTGCGGGACGCGTAGGAAACAGGCAGCTGCAGACCATCATGGATCTGTAGGCAAGCGGCACCAAGATCGAACTTGGAGGCGTCGCAGGTGATGACAATGGGACGTTTGAGGTAGAAATATTTGAGCGTGGGGGGTGCTGATCAGCCTGGATTTCAGGATGTCAAAAGCCCTCTGGTGTTGCGGGAACCAAGCCCAGGCAGTACTTCTTGATCAACTCCCTCAGGGGCGCGCTCAGCTCGCTGAGGTCGGGGATGAACTTTCCCAGGTAATTGACCATGCCCAGGAAACGCTGCAAGCTGGGCACGTCAGTGGGTGAAGGCATACCGGAGACCGCAGACGTCTTCTGCGGGTCGGGCTTCAGTCCCGAGGCTGTAAAAACGTGGCCCACATAAGTGACCTCCGGGACGCGGAAACGACACTTCTTGGGGTTTAATTTGAGGTTGATCTTCCGGGCCCAGTCCAGGACTTGGCGGAGGTTGAAGTCGTGCTCAGCAACATCCTTACCGTAAACCAGGATGTCGTCAACGATGATGGCACCCGGTAGACCGGCAAACAGTTGCTCCATCGTCTGCTGGAACACCTCGCTGGCAGAGTTGGTCCCGAATGGGATTCGGAGGAACCGGAACCTGCCGAAAGGGGTGCTGAAATGGTCTGTCACGGGAACTAGAGAGAGATCAGTGGGTGGGGAGGTTGTAATTATACTTGTGATATGGGGAGTGGTTAGTAGTGGTGAGGTCACTATGTTAAAGGTACATGCACATATCATCTACCTCGCTAACTTTTACAATAGACCACCAATTGGACTTTTTGCACTCGCAGCGCAGGAGAACAGTGAGTGAGCTGGCAAAAAATCGTAGCGCTATCACGTACCGTTTTTGCGCAAATAGAAAAACCGCACAAACTGGAAGAGCACATGATCAGAGTTTTAGTTGTATACTAGACCAAATGGGTCCCATCCCCTCAACACGCGGTTGCGGGGGGGGGGGGAGGGGGGGGGCGGCCTTTGGCGTCACACACACACTAACCCCCTCCCCCCTTGATATTATATTGTTATTCATTTGGTCCTTTTCCCCCGTCCTATCCACTCATTTTCCCCCATCCCCCGCCCTATCTACTCAAGTTTTTCGGCGACTGCTGGCGTCATTGACGGGCGTATCAGGCTCGCCAAAAGATTTTGAACATTTCAAAATCCATTTCAACAAAAAATGTTGCGACACTTGAGGAAACTATGCGCGTCAATACATCATCACGCCGCGTAACGCCGCATCATTCCGCGATTCATACAATGACCTGATATCTATCTATCTATATTACTAAAAGTCTGTTCTTGACCGGTTTTGGCCATCTGTGCTGCGATTTCCGAGAGAATGCCGTCACCTACGGCCGTCATTTTTGGCCACCTCGCTCAGAGCCCCACTCCGCCGCATGTGTGCCGAGGTTTTTTCCCATCGATTAAAAATGACAGAGATATTAATGTTTTTACAAAATTCCCCATTCTCTCTGCTGCCCCCGCTGGCGGCAGGGGGGAGGGACTATAAAACCAGGAAGTGGTGTGCCACACAGTCTCTTCAAGATGGAGGAAGACAGAGGGTCACGTTTCTCTGAGCTGTGAATAACACTGAACACATGTCTACTCAAATGTAAGTGTCCTTAGTGGTTCTAAAATGTTTGCAAAAAGTGTCTAATGGTTCTAAAGCTTGCAAAAAAATGTCTATTGGTGCTAAAGCTTGCAAAAATATGTCTATTGGTTCTAAAGCTTGCAAAGATATGTCTCTATTGGTTCTAAGCTTGCAAAAAGATGTCTATTGGTTTTAAAGCTTGCAAAAATATGTCTATTGGTTCTAAAGCTTGCAAAAATATGTCTATTGGTTCTAAAGCTTGCAAAAATATGTCTATTGGTTCTAAAGCTTGCAAAAATATGTCTATTGGTTCTAAAGCTTGCAAAAATATGTCTATTGGTTCTAAAGCTTGCAAAAATATGTCTATAGGTTCTAAAGCTTGCAAAAATATGTCTCTATTGGTTCAAAGCTTGCAAAAATATGTCTCTATTGGTTCAAAGCTTGCAAATATATGTCTATTGGTTCTAAAGCTTGCAAAAATATCTCTATTGGTTCTAAAGCTTGCAAAAATATCTCTATTGGTTTTAAAGCTTGCAAAAATATCTCTATTGGTTCTAAAGCTTGCAAAAAAAGTATATTGGTTTTAAAGCTTGCAAAAAAAGTGTCTATTGGTCCTAAAGCTTGCAAAACAATGTCTATTGGTTCTAAAGCTTGCAAAAAATGTCTATTGGTTCTAAAGCTTGCAAAAAGTGTCTATTGGTTCTAAAGCTTGCTAAAAAGTGTCTCTATTGGTTCTAAAGCTTGCAAAAAGTGTCTCTATTGGTTCTAAAGCTTGCAAAAAAATGTATATTGGTTCTAAGCTTGCAAAAATATGTCTATTGGTTCTAAAGCTTGCAAAAATATGTCTTGGTTCTAAAGCTTGCAAAAATATGTCTATTGGTTCTAAAGCTAGCAAAAAAAATGTCTATTGGTTCTAAAGCTTGGGTGTGGCTTGACGTTGAAAGGCACTACTTACTGCAAATGGTGGCATGAAGTTGAAAGGCACTACTTACTGCAAATGGTGGCTTGGGAGCTTTGGCTTGAAGTTGAAAGGCACTACTTACTGCAAATGGTGGATTGGTTGCTTTGGCTTGAAGTTGAAAGGCACTACTTACTGCAAATGGTGGCTTGGGTGCTTTGGCTTGAAGTTGAAAGCACTACTTACTGCAAATGGTGGCTTGGGAGCTTTGGTTTGAAGTTGAAAGGCACTACTTACTGCAAATGGTGGCTTGGATGCTTTGGCTTGAAGTTGAAAGGCACTACTTACTGCAAATGGTGGCTTGGGTGTGTCTTGAAGTTGAAATACAACACTTACTGCAAATGATGGCTTGGGTGTGGCTTGAAGTTGAAAGACACCACTTACTGCAAATGGTGGCTTGGGAGCTTTGAAGTTGAAAGGCACTACTTACTGCAAATGATGGCTTGGGTGTGGCTTGAAGTTGAAAGACACCACTTACTGCAAATGATGGCTTGGGTGTGGCTTGAAGTTGAAAGGCACTACTTACTGCAAATGGAGGCTTGGGAGCTTTGGCTTGAAGTTGAAAGGCACTATTACTGCAAATGGTGGCTTGGTTGCTTTGGCTTGAAGTTGAAAGGCACTACTTACTGCAAATGGTAGCTTGGGTGTGGCTTGAAGTTGAAAGGCACTACTTTCTGCAAATGGTGGCTTGGTTGCAATGGCTTGATGTTAAAATGCATTACTTACTGCAAATGGGGGCATGGGTGCATTGGCTAGAAGTTGAAAGACACTACTTACTGCAAACTGTGGCTTGAAGTTGAAAGGCACTACTTACTGCAAATGGTGGCTTGGGTGCTTTGGCTTTAAGTTGAAAGGCACTACTTACTGCAAATGGTGGCTTGGGTGGTTTGGAATTAAGTTGAAAGGCACTGCAAATGGTGGCATGAAGTTGAAAGGCACTACTTACTGTAAATGGTGGCTTGGGAGCTTTGACTTGAAGTTGAAAGGCACCTCTTACCGCTAATGGTGGCTTGGGTGTGGCTTGGGTGTGGTTTGAAGTTGAAAGGCACTACTTACTGCAAATGGTGGCGTGGGTGCATTGGCTTGAAGTTGAAAGGCACTACTGTAAATGCAATTACTTCCTGTTTGCACTGTATATTGATTTTAGATAAAACGCTACCACTTACGGCTGTGATTTTTGGCCATCTTACTCAGTCCCCCCTCCGCTGAGCAGGTGCAGAGAATTCTTCCCATCAATGAAAAATAAAAGTGTTATTAGTTTTTTTTTAAATGTTGAGAATCTCTCTCCTGTCAATCACTCCATGAAAGCCACACCTTTTCTGGTGGGGGGGGGGGGTGGGGTTATAAAACCCGGAAATGTGGGTGTGGCTCAGTCTCTCCAAGATGGAGGAGGGAGAGGTCACGACTCGCTGTCTTTAGTGGCTTTGCACCCTACTTCAAATGGTATGAAACTGCACTTGAATTTGGTGGCCTTGCACCCTGCTAGAAGTGGTAAGAAACTGCACTTGAATTTGGTGGCCTTATACCCTGCTTGAAATAGAATTTCAAGGATTAGCCGTGAGTCAACTACCAGCCCACCAGCCGTGAGTGAGTGAGTTGCCAGCACAACAGGCTTGATTGACTGAGACGCCAGCCCAAGAATCCATTTGGCGCACAATTTGCATACTAGCCCTCTGGAAACCAGTCTCTTCAGCCCACAACACCCATACTAGCGCTCCAGAAACACCCCCCCCCCCCCCCAACTGGCCACCAATATTAGAATTGGTGGAGAGGTGGAATATTGCATTGGATGACCAGCCCTCCTGTGTGATGCTGGGACCCAACGGGTCCCACTTAATCTAGTCTATATTACTAAAAGTCTGTTCTTGACCGGTTTTGGCGATCTGTGCTGCGATTTCCGAGAGAACACCGCCTCCTACGGCCGTCATTTTTGGCCACCTCTCTCAGAGCCCCCCTCCGCCGCATGTGTGCCGAGGATTTTTCCAGGATGAAAAATGACAGAGATATTAATGTTTTTACAACATTCCCCATTCTCTCTACTGCCCCCACTGGCGGCAGGGGGGGGGGGGTGGACTATAAAACCAGGAAGTGGTGTGCCTCAATTAGTCTGCAAGCTGGAGGAAGGCAGAGGGTCACGTTTCTCTGAGCTGTGAATAACACTGAACACATGTCCACACAACTGAGTAAGTACCCTTAATGTGGTTTGAAAATGAAAATATGGTTAAAGTGAAAAAGCATTGCCTGCAAATGGTTGTTTGGGTTGAAATAAAAAGGCACTCTCTCTCCCCCCCCTCTCCTCTCCCCCCCCCCCCCTCTCCTCTTCCCCCCCCCCCCCACCCACCTCTCCTCTCCCCCCCACCTCTCCTCTCCCCCCCCTCTCCTCTCCCCCCCCCCCTCTCCTCTCCCCCCCCCTCTCCTCTCCCCCCCCTCTCCTCCCCCCTCTCCTCTCCGCTCCCCCCCTCTCTCTCCCCTATCCCTCTCTCTCCCCTCTCTTTCTCCCCCTCCTCCCCTCCATCCCCTCCCCCACCATCCCTCCCCTAAACCCCCCTCCCCACAGCCCCTACCCCCTTCCCTCCACCCTCCCTGCTCCCCACCTCTCCCCCTCCTCTCACCTCTCCCCCTCCCCTCTCCCCCCTCCTCTCACCTCTCCCCCCTCTCTCCCCCTCAGTCTCACCCTCTCTCTCTCCTCCACTCCACTCCCACCTTTCCCCTCTCACCCACCCTCCCTCACTCTCCTCCTCGCCACGCCCTCTACCTCTTGCCCCTCTCTCTGTGCCTCTGCCCCTTCTCTCTCTGCCCTCACTCTCTACCCCCCCCCCCCCCCCCCCCCCCCCCCCCCCCACTCTAGATGTGACTGCAAGTTGGGGGCTATGCGTCAGTAGATAGGGTGGTTATAGGGTAAAAGGAGCAAATTAATAATATTAATATAATATCAAGGGGGGTAATTAGCGTGAGTGCGGGGGGGGGGGGGGGATTGTTAGTGTGTGTGACGCTGCATGCCGCCATACAACCACAACCGCATGTTGGGGGAACAGACCCAACGGGTCTGCACTTGGTCTAGTAGAAACATAGAAACATAGAAAATAGGTGCAGGAATAGGCCATTCGGCCCTTCGAGCCTGCACCACCATTCGATATGATCATGGCTGATCATCCAACTCAGTATCCCATCCCTGCCTTCTCTCCATACCCCCTGATCCCTTTAGCCACAAGGGCCACATCTAACTCCCTCTTAAATGTAGCCAATGAACTGGCCTCAACTACCTTCTGTGGCAGAGAATTCCACAGATTCACCACTCTCTGTGTAAAAAATGATTTTCTCATCTCGGTCCTAAAAGACTTCCCTCTTATCCTTAAACTGTGACCCCTAGTTCTGGACTTCCCCAACATCGAGAATAATCTTCTTGCATCTAGCCTGTCCAACCTCTTAAGAATTTTGTAAGTTTCTATAAGATCCCCCCTCAATCTTCTAAATTCTAGCATGAACAAGCCAAGTCTATCCAGTCTTTCTTCATTTGAAAGTCCTGCCATCCCAGGAAACAGTCTGGTGAACCTTCTCTGTATTCCTTCTATGGCAAGAATGTATTTCCTCAGATTATGAGACCAAAACTGTACGCAATACTCCAGGTGTGGTCTCACCAAGACCCTGTACAACTGCAGTAGAACCTCCCTGCTCTTATACTCAAATCCTTTTGCTATGAATGCTAACATACCATTCGCTTTCTTCACTGCCTGCTGCACCTGCATGCCTACTTTCAATGACTGGTGTACCATGACACCCAGGTCTCGTTGCATCTCCCCTTTTCCTAATCGGCCACCATTCAGATAATAGTCTACTTTCCTGTTTTTGCCACCAAAGTGGGTAACCTCACATTTATCCACATTATACTGCATCTGCCATGCATTTGCCCACTCACCCAACCTATCCAAGTCACCTTGCAGCCTCCTAGCATCCTCCTCACAGCTAACACTGCCCCCCAGTTTCGTGTCATCCGCAAACTTGGAGATGTTGCATTCAATTCCCTCATCCAGATCATTAATATATATTGTAAATAGCTGGGGTCCCAGCACTGATCCTTGCGGTACCCCACTAGTCACTGCCTGCCATTCTGAAAAGGACCCATTTACTCCTACTCTTTGCTTCCTGTCTGCCAGCCAGTTCTCTATCCACATCAATACTGAACCCCCAATACCGTGTGCTTTAAATTTGTATACTAATCTCTTATGTGGGACCTTGTCGAAAGCCTTCTGAAAGTCCAGATATAACACATCCACTGGTTCTCCCTTATCCACTCCACTAGTTACATCCTCGAAAAATTCTATAAGAATCATCAGACATGATTTACCTTTCATAAATCCATGCTGACTTTATCCAATGAATTCACCACTTTCCAAATGTGCTGCTGTCCCATCTTTAATAACTGATTCTTGCAGTTTCCCCACTACCGATGTTAGACTAACTGGTCTGTAATTCCCTGTTTTCTCTCTCCCTCCCTTTATAAAAAAGTGGGGTTACATTAGCTGCCCTCCAATCCTCAGGAACTACTCCAGAATCTAAAGAGTTTAAAAAAAATTATCACTAATGCATCCACTATTTCTGCGGCTACTTCCTTAAGTACTCTGGGATGCAACTTATCTGGCCCTGGGGATTTATCGGCCTTTAATCCATTCAATTTACATAACACCACTTCCCGAATAACCTGGATTTCACTCAGTTCCTCCATCTCATTTAACCCCCGGTCCCTTGCTATTTATGTCTTCCTTAGTGAAGACAGAACCAAAGTAGTTATTCAATTGGTACACAAAATTGCTGGGGAAACTCAGCGGGTGCAGCAGCATCTATGGAGCGAAGGAAATAGGCGACGTTTCGGGCCGAAACCCTTCTTCAGACTGATAGGGGGTGGGGAAAGAAAGAAGGACAAAGGGAGGAGGAGGAGGAGCCCGAGGGCGGGCGGATGGGAGGGTGGGAGGAGACAGCTAGAGGGTGAAGGAAGGGGAGGAGACAGCACGGGCTAGCCAAATTGGGAGAATTCAATGTTGATGCCAAGGGGACGCAAGGACCCCAGACGGAATATGAGGTGCTGTTCCTCCAATTTCCGCTGTTGCTCACTCTGGCAATGGAGGAGACCCAGGACAGAGAGGTCGGATTGGGAATGGGAGGGGGAGTTGAAGTGCTGAGCCACCGGGAGGTCAGGTAGGTTATTGCGGACTGAGCGGAGGTGTTCGGCGAAACGGTCGCCCAACCTACGCTTGGTCTCACCGATGTAAATCAGCTGACATCTAGAGCAGCGGATGCAGTAGATGAGGTTGGAGGAGATACAGGTGAACCTTTGTCGCACCTGGAACGACTGCTTGGGACCTTGAATGGAGTCGAGGGGGGAGGTGAAGGGACAGGTGTTGCATTTCTTGCGGTTGCAACGGAAAGTGCCCGGGGAGGGGGTGGTGCGGGAGGGAAGTGAAGAATTGACGAGGGAGTTGCGGAGGGAGCGGTCTTTGCGGAAGGCAGACATGGGGGGAGATGGGAAGATGTGGCGAGTGGTGGGGTCACGTTGGAGGTGGCGGAAATGGCGGAGGATTATGTGTTGTATTTGCCGGCTGGTGGGGTGAAAGGTGAGGACCAGAGGGACTCTGCCCTTGTTGCGTGGGCGGGGATGGGGAGAGAGAGCAGTGTTACGGGGTATGGATGAGACCCTGGTGTGAGCCTCATCTATGGTGGCGGAGGGGAATCCCCGTTCCCTGAAGAACGAGGACATTTCCGACAATTGGTCTGCCATGTCCTTGTTCCCCATGATCAATTCGCCTGTTTCTGACTGCAAGGGACCTACATTTGTTTTAACTAATCTTTTCCTTTTCACATATCTATAAAAACTTTTGCAGTCAGTTTTTATGTTCCCTGCCAGTTTTCTTTCATAATCTATTTTCCCTTTCCTAATTAAGCCTTTTGGCCTCCTCTGCTGGACTGAATTTCTCCCAGTCCTCTGGTAGGCTGCTTTTTTTGGCTAATTTGTACGCTTCATCATTTGTTTTGATACTATCCCTGATTTCCCTTGTTATCCACGGGTGCACTACCTTCCCTGATTTTTTATTTTGCCAAACTGGGATGAACAATTGTAGTAGTTCATCCATGCGGCCTTTAAATGCCTTCCATTACATATCCACCGTCAACCCTTTAAGAATCATTCGCCAGTCTATCTTGGCCAATTCACGTCTCATACCCTCAAAGTCACCTTTCTTTAAGTTGAGGACCCTTGTTTCTGAATTAACAATGTCACTCTCCATCCTAATGAAGAACTCAACCATATTATGGTCACTCTTGCCCAAGAGGCCACGCACAACAAGACTGCTAACTAACCCTTCTTCATTACTCAATGCCCAGTCTAGAATAGCCTGCTCTCTCGATGGTTCCTCTACATGTTGGTTTAGAAAACTATCCCGCATACATTCCAAGAAATCCTCTTCCTCAGCACCCCTGCCAATTTGATTCACCCAATCTATATGTAGATTGAAGTCACCCATTATAATTGTTTTACCTTTGTTGCACGCATTTCTAATTTCCTGTTTGATGCCATCCCCAACTCCTGTACACAATTCCCACTAGCCTTTTCTGCCCCTTAGTGTTTCGCAGCTCTACCCATATCGATTCCACATCCTCCAAGCTAATGTCCTTCCTTTCTATTGCGTTAATCTCCTCTCTAACCAGCAACGCTACCCCACCTCCTTTTCCTTTCTGTCTATCCCTCCTGAATATTGAATATCCCTGGATGTTCAGCTCCCAGCCTTGATCACCCTGGAGCCATGTCTCCGTGATCCCAACTATATCATATTCATTAATAACTATCTGCACATTCAACGTATCCACCTTATTACAAATGCTCCTTGCATTAAGATACAAAGCCTTCAGGCTTGTTTTTGCAACACTCTTACCCCTTATACAATTATGTTGAAAAGTGGCCCTTTTTGATTTTTGCCCTGGTTTTGTCTGCCTGCCACTTTTACTTTTCACCTTGCTACCTATTGCTTCTACCCTAATTTTACACCCCTCTGCTTCTCTGCTCTTGGACCCATCCCCCTGCCACATTAGTTTAAATCCTCCCCGACAGCACTAGCAAACACTCCCCCAAGGACATTGGTTGCATTCCAGCCCAGGTGCAGACCGTCCTGTTTGTATTGGTCCCACCTCCTTCAGAACTGGTTCCAATGCCCTAGAAATTTGAATCCCTCCCCCTTGCACCATTTATCAAGCCACGTATTAATCCGCAATATCCTCCTATTTCTACTCTGACTAGCCTGTGGTACTGGTAGTAATCCAGAGATTATTACCTTTGAGATCCTACTTTTAAGTTTATCTCCTAGCTCCCTAAATTCACCTTGTAGGACCTCATCCCTTTTTTTTACCTATATCGTTGGTGCCAATATGCACCACGACAACTGGCTGTTCACCCTCCCCCTCCAGAATGTTCTGCAGCCGTTCAGTGACATTCCTGACTCTTGCACCAGGGAGGCAACATACCATCCTGGAGTCTCGTTTGTGGCCGCAGAAACACCTTTCTATTCCCCTTACAATTGAATCCCCTATTACTATTGCCCTTCCACTCTTTTTTCTCCCCTCCTGTGCCGCAGAGCCACCCATAGTGCCATGAACTTGGCTGCTGCTGCATTCCCCTGATGAGCCATCTCCCCCAACAGTATCCAAAATGGTATATCTGTTTAGGAGGGAGATGACCGCAGGGGACTCCTGCACTACCTGCCTACTGCTATGCTGGCTATTGGCCACCCGTTCCCTTTCTGTCCTCTTACCTTTTCCCTGCGGTGTGACCAACTCACTGTACGTGCTATTCACGACTTTCTCAGCATCGTGGATGCTCCAGTATGAATCCAACCGCAGCTCCAATTGTTCAATGCGGTCTGCCAGGAGCTGCAGCTGGACACACTTCCTGCAAACATAGTCACCAGGGACACCGACCATATCCCTGATCTCCCACATGTTGCAGGCTGAGCAAACCACGGGGCCAATCTCCACTGACATAGCTTACTCCCAAATTAAATCAACTCCCTCACACTATAAAAATCTTTATCCTTTAAACTGTATCTTTACTAATAAATACTGTACCCTTAACTCACATAACCCTTAACTCACAGAACCCTTAACTCACAGAATCCTTAACTCACAGAACCCTTAACCTGAAAGCAGAAATGCAAACCTGGGGTTGCACCCAATCAGCTGCTTCCTCTGGTCCTCTTCCACCAATCAGAGGCATCCACCAGCCCCTTCTCTGGAAGTGAGATGGAACGCTGCAGATTTGTGTAACTCCTCCTCTCGTTCCAACGGCTCCCCGGGCCTCTGTGAAAGCAAGCCCCCCGCTCGATTTTTAACTCACCGCCCAGGTAACTCCTCCTCTCACCAACGGCTCCCCGGGCCCCGGGCCCCGGGATATGTCAGTCAATGATGCCGACAGTCGCCAAAAAAATCGGCAAGTGGGACAGGCCCTTTAGAGATACAGCACGTAAACTGTCCCTTCGATCCACCAAGTCTGCACCATCCAGCGATTACTCATACACCAGTTATATCCTACACACTAGGGTCGATTTACAGAAATCAATTATCCTACAAACCTGCACGTCTTTGGAATGTGGGAGGAAACTGGAGCACCCAGAGAAAACCCATGCGGTCACAAGAAGAATGTGCAAAATCGTACAGTCAGCACCCATGGTCAGGATCAAACCCAGTCCTCTGGCCCAGTAAGGCAGCAATTCTACTGCAGCGATGCTGTGCCGCCCCAAATGTTGGCAGAAATATCATCATGTACGTTACATGCAGAAAACTTGGTGGCCATCAGAGGCCAAGCACATGTTCCCTGATATTTCAATTGCTTTGCTGCTACTCGTCCAATGTCAACTTTGTAGACGGGAGAGGGAGAGAGCAAGAAAACATTTGTCACTCGAAAGCTGTGGCGTTTCAGGGTCAATGACATCTAGGTAATTTGAACAGTAACCCTCCTCTGGAAATTGCTGCCCAAGACGCATTAGCCCAGAAACATTTCTGGGTCTTAAACATGGTCTTGCTAATACAACAAAACATCGGAAGAGAAGGTCACATTTGATAGTGCATTTAAAACACCGTTGTCAAACTCTCACTGTTTCCGGTATCATTGAGAAGTCTTGAACTTTGATGGGCAGCTGAGTGATCATTAGCTGACCTTTAGAAGCTCACAACCATACACAACACAACTAGCACTCTTCCGGATTTTTGTGTCTATCTTCGGTTCAATCCAGCATCTGCAGTTCCTTCCTACATACTCCTCCGGCTAATGGGTAAGATGTTTACCTGCACATTGCACATGGCAACCCCTGTGATTCTTTACAGAAGAGAGAATATTTGTAGGTTTCCTAAGAGGAACCTTGAAAGAGGATTATATTTCCCACAAGTGAGATGTCCTTTTAGAGACCGTGGTGAAGAGTCATAGACTTATACAGTGTAGAAGACTTCATGGCTTGCCTTGTCCATGCCAAACAAATTTGCAATCTGGGCTAGTACCATTTGCCACATTTGGCCCATATCCCTCCAAACCCTTGCTATCCATATATCAGTCCGAATGTCCGAAAAACCTTATTTGTATCCACTTCTTTAGCTTCCTCGTGCAGCTCATTCCAGATATAGACTACCCTCTGAGTGAAAACGGTTGCCCCTCAGGTTCCTCTTAAATCTCTCCTGTCCACCTTATATCAGGTGGTCCAACCATATTGATGCAACAGCCAAGAAAGTACACCAATGCTTCCATTCTTCAGAAGTCTAAGGAAATTCAGCATGTCTCCAATGACTCTTAGCAATTTCTGTTGCTGCACCATAGAAAGTATCCTAACCCAGTGTACCAATGTTTGCTGTGACAACTGCCCTGTCACAGACCACAAGAAATTGCAGTGTCATGAATGCAGTCCAGCCCATCGCAAAACTAATCCCCACCCTCCATGTGGACTCCATCTGAACTTCATACGGCCTCAGGAAAGCAGCTAAGAATCAAGGATCACTCACACCCTGATCATTTTATCTTCCCCCTCATCCCCTACCCCCCACCCCCACCCCCACCACCACCCCCACCCCCACCCCCACCCCCACCATTGGGTGTAAATACAAACACATGAAAGTGCAGATTTAAGAACTTTATACCTGCTAATATTAGACTCTTTAACGGATCACTCATGTGCTACGGTATAAGGATCACATATGAATTCTGGATCTTCTAATCTATCTCTCTCTGCACTTTCTTCTTATCCGCACTTTCTCTGCAGCTATAAATCTATATTCTGTTTATTTTCCCTCTTGCACCACCTGATACACTGATGTATGGTATGGATGGAGTGCAAACCAAAGTTTTTCACTGTCTCGATACACGATAATAATTAGCCAGGATTTTGCCATAAATGCCATGTGCCTTTTCATGCCTTTTTTGATAATTTCACCAGGATAATTACTTTTTATACAATAGATAATAGACAATAGGTGCAGGAGTAGGCCATTTGGCCCTTCGACCCAGCACCGCCATTCAATGTGATCATGGCTGATCATCCACAATCAGTACCCCGTTCCTGCCTTCTCCCCATATCCCCTGACTCCGCCATTTTTAAGAGCCCTATCTAGCTCTCTCTTGAAAGCATCCAGAGAACCTGCCTCCACCGCCCTCTGAGGCAGAGAATTCCACAGACTCACCACTCTCTGTGAGAAAAAGTGTTTCCTCGTCACCGTTCTAAATGGCTTACTCCTTATTCTTAAACTGTGGCCCCTGGTTCTGGACTCCCCCAACATCGGGAACATGTTTCCTGCCTCTAGCGTGTCCAAGCCCTTAACAATCTTATATGTTTCAATGAGACCCCCTCTCATCCTTCTAAACTCCAGAGTGTACAAGCCCAGCTGCTCCATTTTCTCAGCATATGACTGTCCCGCCATCCCGGGAATTAACCTTGTAAACCTACACTGCACTCCCTCAATAGCAAGAATGTCCTTCCTGAATAATTTTTCACGATCCAGTGCCTAAATCAGCCTTTTTTTGCCATTTTGCTAAAAGGTTGTGCTATTTTTCTCTAGTTGTACCGTGATTACAATGACGTTTTCTATGTTAATGCATTAATATTAATGTTATTATTAACGTGCTAACTTTCACTACCGGGGCGAAACCCAGGGCGCCACCGTCGGCCGTTCATTCGTTCGTGCCACTGCCCGCTGGTTCAGTTTTCTCCAACATCTATTTAAGGAAGAACTGTAGATGCTGGAAAAATCGAAGGTAGACAAAAAATGCTGGAGAAACTCAGCGGGTGAGGCAGCATCTATGGAGAGAAGCAATAGGCGACATTTCGGGTTGAGACCCTTCTTCAGACTGATGGGGGGGGGGCAGGAAAAAGAAAGGAAGAGGCGGAGACAGTCAGACTGGAAGGTGAGCTGGGAAGGGGGAGGGGGAGTAGGGAGAAGACAAGGGCTATCTAAAATTAGAGAAGTCAATGTTGATACCGCTGGGGTGTAGACTACCCAAGCAAAACACCCAAGCATGTCTCCTCACTATGTTTACTGGCGGCTCCAGTCACAAAACTGAGTTTTCGAGTGATCTGTGGAAGGCATTCATTGATGCTGGAATTCCACTATGGAAATTTGAAAACAAATCTCTGAGGTTTTTTAGAAAAATACACAGAGCAATCTATACCGAGCGAGTCATCATTATGGAAAAATTATGTTGACAGCAACTTCAACATTGTTGTGCAGAAAATTAGAGATGAAGTTACATGCAACAAAA